>NC_090652.1:319012739-319207739 GCF_040937935.1 Hyperolius riggenbachi
ATCAATTCGCCAGTGCATTAATTACATCTGTCCTTCCCTGTAATAACCCACTGATCACCCATCAATCACCCCCTGTCACTGCCACCCAACAATCAGCCCCTAACCTGCCCCTTGCGGGCAATCTGATCACCCACCCACACCAATAGATCGCCCGCAGATCCGACATCAGATCACCACCCAAGCGCAGTGTTTCCATCTATTCTCTCCTCTAAACACCCACTAATTACCCATCAATCACTCCCTATCACCACCTGTCACTGTTACCTATCAGATCAGACCCTAATCTGCCCCTTGCGGGCACCCAATCGCCCGCCTACACGCTCAGATTGCCCTCAGACCCCCCCTTATCAATTCGCCAGTGCAATATTTACATCTGTTCTCCCCTGTAATAACCCACTGATTACCTGTCAATCACCTATCAATCACCCATCAATCACCCCCTGTCACTGCCACCCATCAATCACCCCCTGTCACTGCCACCCATCAATCACCCGCTGTCACTGCCACCCATCAATCAGCCCCTAACCTGCCCCTTGCGGGCAAACTGATCACCCACCCACACCAATAGATCGCCCGCAGATCCGACATCAGATCACCACCCAAGCGCAGTGTTTCCATCTATTCTCTACCCTAAACACCCACTAATTACCCATCAATCACCCCCTGTCACTGCTACCTATCAGATTAGACCCCTATCTGCCCCTAGGGCACTCAATCACCCGCCCACACCCTCAGAATGCCCTCAGACCCCAGCCCTGATCACCTCGCCAGTGCATTGCTTGCATCTATTCCCCCCTCTAATCACACCTTGAGACACCCATCAATCACCTCCTGTCACCCCCTAGCACACCTACCCATCAGATCAGGCCCCAATTTGCCCCGTGTGGGCTCCTGATCACTCGGCCAAACCCTCAGACCCCCTTCCGATCACCTCCCCAGTGCATGGATTGCATCTATTTTCCCCTCTAACCACCCCCTGAGACACCCATCAATCACCTCCTGTCACCCCCCTAGCACTCCTATCCATCAGATCAGGCCCAATACAACCTGTCATCTAAAAGGCCACCCTGCTTATGACCGGTTCCACAAAATTCGCCCCCTCATAGACCACCTGTCATCAAAATTTGCAGATGCTTATACCCCTGAACAGTCATTTTGAGACATTTGGTTTCCAGACTACTCACGGTTTTGGGCCTGTGAAATGCCAGGGCGGTATAGGAACCCCACAAGTGACCCCATTTTAGAAAAAAAAGACACCCCAAGGTATTATGTTAGGTGTATGACGAGTTCATAGAAGATTTAATTTTTTGTCAAAAGTTAGCGGAAATTAATTTTTATTGGTTTTTTTTCACAAAGTGTCATTTTTCACTAACTTCTGACAAAAAATAAAATCTTCTATGAACTCGCCATACACCTAACGGAATACCTTGGGGTGTCTTCTTTCTAAAATGGGGTCACTTGTGGGGTTCCTATACTGCCCTGGCATTTTAGGGGCCCTAAACCGAGAGGAGTAGTCTAGAAAACAAATGCTTCAAAATGACCTGTGAATAGGACGTTGGGCCCCTTAGCGCACCTAGGCTGCAAAAAAGTGTCACACATGTGGTACCGCCGTACTCAGGAAAAGTAGTATAATGTGTTTTGGGGTGTATTTTTACACATACCCATGCTGGGTGGGAGAAATTTCTATGTAAATGGACAATTGTGTGTAAAAAAATCAAACAATTGTCATTTACAGAGATATTTCTCCCACTTAGCATGGGTATGTGTAAAAATACACCCCAAAACGCATTATACTACTTCTCCTGAATACAGCGGTACCACATGTGTGGCACTTTTTTACACCCTAAGTACGCTAAGGGGCCCAAAGTCCAATGAGTACCTTTAGGATTTCACAGGTCATTTTGCGACATTTGGTTTCAAGACTACTCCTCACGGTTTAGGGCCCCTAAAATGCCAGCGCAGTATAGGAACCCCACAAATGACCCCATTCTAGAAAGAAGACACCCAAAGGTATTCCGTACGGAGTATGGTGAGTTCATAGAAGATTTTATTTTTTGTCACAAGTTAGCGGAAAATGACACTTTGTGAAAAAAAACTATTAAAATCAATTTCCGCTAACTTGTGACAAAAAAATAAAAACTTCTATGAACTCACCATACTCCTAACGGAATACCTTGGGGTGTCTTCTTTCTAAAATGGGGTCATTAGTGGGGTTCCTATACTGCCCTGGCATTTTAGGGGCCCTAAACCGTGAGGAGTAGTCTTGAAACAAAAATGACCTGTGAAATCCTAAAGGTACTCATTGGACTTTGGGCCCCTTAGTGCAGTTAGGGTGCAAAAAAGTGCCACACATGTGGTATCGCCGTACTCGGGAGAAGTAGTACAATGTGTTTTGGGGTGTATTTTTACACATACCCATGCTGGGTGGGAGAAATACCTCTGTAAATGACAATCTTTTGATTTTTTTACACACAATTGTCCATTTACAGAGGTATTTCTCCCACCCAGCATGGGTATATGTAAAAATACACCCCAAAACACATTGTACTACTTCTCCCGAGTATGGCGATACTACATGTGTGGCACTTTTTTGCACCCTAACTGCGCTAAAGGGCCCAAAGTCCAATGAGTACCTTTAGGATTTCACAGGTCATTTTGAGAAATTTCGTTTCAAGACTACTCCTCACGGTTTAGGGCCCCTAAAATGCCAGGGCAGTATAGGAACCCCACAAATGACCCTATTTTAGAAAGAAGACACCCCAAGGTATTCCGTTAGGAGTATGGTGAGTTCATAGAAGATTTTATTTTTTGTCAAAAGTTAGCGGAAATTGATTTTAATTGTGTTTTTTCACAAAGTGTCATTTTCCGCTAACTTGTGACAAAAAATAAAATCTTCTATGAACTCACCATACTACTAACGGAATACCTTGGGGTGTCTTCTTTCTAAAATGGGGTCATTTGTGGGGTTCCTATACTGCCCTGGCATTTTAGGGGCCCTAAACCGTGAGGAGTAGTCTTGAAACAAAAATGACCTGTGAAATCCTAAAGGTACTCATTGGACTTTGGGCCCCTTAGTGCAGTTAGGGTGCAAAAAAGTGCCACACATGTGGTATCGCCGTACTCGGGAGAAGTAGTACAATGTGTTTTGGGGTGTATTTTTACACATACCCATGCTGGGTGGGAGAAATACCTCTGTAAATGACAATCTTTTGATTTTTTTACACACAATTGTCCATTTACAGAGGTATTTCTCCCACCCAGCATGGGTATATGTAAAAATACACCCCAAAACACATTGTACTACTTCTCCCGAGTATGGCGATACTACATGTGTGGCACTTTTTTGCACCCTAACTGCGCTAAAGGGCCCAAAGTCCAATGAGTACCTTTAGGATTTCACAGGTCATTTTGAGAAATTTCGTTTCAAGACTACTCCTCACGGTTTAGGGCCCCTAAAATGCCAGGGCAGTATAGGAACCCCACAAATGACCCTATTTTAGAAAGAAGACACCCCAAGGTATTCCGTTAGGAGTATGGTGAGTTCATAGAAGATTTTATTTTTTGTCAAAAGTTAGCGGAAATTGATTTTAATTGTGTTTTTTCACAAAGTGTCATTTTCCGCTAACTTGTGACAAAAAATAAAATCTTCTATGAACTCACCATACTACTAACGGAATACCTTGGGGTGTCTTCTTTCTAAAATGGGGTCATTTGTGGGGTTCCTATACTGCCCTGGCATTTTAGGGGCCCTAAACCGTGAGGAGTAGTCTTGAAACGAAATTTCTCAAAATGACCTGTGAAATCCTAAAGGTACTCATTGGACTTTGGGCCCTTTAGCGCAGTTAGGGTGCAAAAAAGTGCCACACATGTGGTATCGCCGTACTCAGGAGAAGTAGTATAATGTGTTTTGTGGTGTATTTTTACACATACCCATGCTGAGTGGGAGAAATATCTCTGTAAATGGACAATTGTGTGTAAAAAAAATTAACAAATTGTCATTTACAGAGATATTTCTCCCACCCAGCATGGGTATGTGTAAAAATACACCCCAAAACACATTATACTACTTCTCCTGAGTACGGCAATACCACATGTGTGGCACTTTTTTGCAGCCTAACTGCGCTAAGGGGTCCAAAGTCCAATGAGCACCTTTAGGCTTTACAGGGGTGCTTACAATTTAGCACCCCCCAAAATGTCAGGACAGTAAACACACCCCACAAATGATCCCATTTTGGAAAGTAGACCCTTCAAGGTATTCAGAGAGGGGCATGGTGAGTCCGTGGCAGATTTCATTTTTTTTTGTCGCAAGTTAGAAGAAATGGAAACTTTTTTTTTTTTTTTTTTTTCTCACAAAGTGTCATTTTCCGCTTACTTGTGACAAAAAATAATATCTTCTATGAACTCACTATGCCTCTCAGTGAATACTTTGGGATGTCTTCTTTCCAAAATGGGGTCATTTGGGGGGTATTTATACTATCCTGGAATTCTAGCCCCTCATGAAACATGACAGGGGGTCAGAAAAGTCAGAGATGCTTGAAAATTGGAAAATTCACTTTTGGCACCATAGTTTGTAAACGCTATAACTTTTACCCAAACCAATAAATATACACTGAATGGTTTTTTTTTTAATCAAAAACATGTTTGTCCACATTTTTCGCGCTGCATGTATACAGAAATTTTACTTTATTTGAAAAATGTCAGCACAGAAAGTTAAAAAAATCATTTTTTTGCCAAAATTCATGTCTTTTTTGATGAATATAATAAAAAGTAAAAATCGCAGGAGCAATCAAATAGCATCAAAAGAAAGCTTTATTAGTGACAAGAAAAGGAGCCAAAATTCATTTAGGTGGTAGGTTGTATGAGCGAGCAATAAACCGTGAAAGCTGCAGTGGTCTGAATGGAAAAAAAGTGGCCGGTCCTTAAGGGGTAGAAAGCCCTAGGTCCTCAAGTGGTTAAAGACACACTTGACAGGAAAATGGATGTGGATTTAAAGAAAACCTACACTAACATAGGAGGGGCATGTAAGCCAGCTGTAGCCCTTACGACAGTAGCAAGAGCTATAAGAACATGGGCCGATAACTTAGAGGGGGCAATCCAGGCTAACCTGGATAAAGAGACGCTAGTGGCTTCATTGCAGGATTTTCGTGTCGCAGCAGACTTTATTGGTGAGGCGGCGTTCGACGTGATCAGGTGCTCGACTAGAGGTATGTTGACGTCGGTTACAGCCAAGAGAGCCATGTGGTTAAAACCTTGGTCAGCGGACTCTAATTCTAAGGTGAATTGGTGCCGCATTCCGTTTGATGGCAAAAACCTTTTTGGCCCAAAGTTGGAGTCAGCCATTACTAGAGTCACTGGGGGGAGGTCTGGGTTGCTCCCTCAGGACCGTAGGCAGCGTAGATTCAGATCTACGACAGAGAGGAAAAGCTTTCAGTCACGTGGGAAGGACTACAATCCTTTCGTAGACAGTGGCAAAGTACACAATCGACTATT
The DNA here is from genome assembly GCF_040937935.1 of Hyperolius riggenbachi. Taxonomy (NCBI): domain Eukaryota; kingdom Metazoa; phylum Chordata; class Amphibia; order Anura; family Hyperoliidae; genus Hyperolius; species Hyperolius riggenbachi. The sequence continues at coordinate 319,018,230 of NC_090652.1, forward strand.
GCAAAATACAATAAGAACCGCATCACCAACACGAACGCACAACCTCCTAAGTCGTTTTGAAAATTTTCCCGCCCACATGGATGCAGTAGGTGCGAGACTACAAAAATTCGTAGAAGTGTGAACGGAGGCAATAAAAGACGATTGGGTGATAAGAACAATTCGTCAGGGTCATTCATGGAAGTTCAAGCAATTCCCAGGGGATCAATTCATACCCACGAGAATACCACAGGCAAAAGACAAAAAAGAGACGTTACTCCAATATGTCAGAGAATTGGTAGAGAAGAAAGCGATCATTCCTGTCCCAGTACAGGAGCGATACACAGGCTTCTTTTCCCCTTTATTTTTCGTCAGGAAAAAGACAGGAGAGTTAAGACCAGTGATGGACTTGAGACACCTGAATCGTCACATAATCCAAGAAAAGTTCAAGATGGAATCACTGCAGACAATAGTGCCAACAATACAGAAGGACAACTGGTTAGTATTAATAGACCTGGCAGGCGCCTACCTGCACATACCTATTCAAAGGGAATACCAAAAGTTTCTGAGGTTTACGGTAGACGAGGAGCAATATCAGTTCAGGGTACTCCCCTTCGGAATCTGTACAGCACCAAGAACATTCACAAAGGTGCTACTGACATTAATAGCACTTATTCGGCAACAACATATAAAGATACATCATTACCTAGACGATGTTCTCCTCATCTCTACCTCACAGGAAGAATGTCTGCAGCAAACACACACTGTACTACAGGAACTCAAACGGTTCGGCTGGCTCATCAACCTGAAGAAAAGCAAGTTGGCTCCCACACAGAGGATCATTTTTTTAGGAGCACAATTAGATACCGTTCACAATACACTCAAATTTCCCCAAGAAAAGATGGAAACTATTTTCAACAGAATAGTGAAAGTACAACACAGACGAACACTTTCAGCACGGGAATGTTTAATGATACTGGGTACTCTAACAGCATCGATACCGATGGTGCGATGGGCCAAATGGAACATTCGAGTGTTTCAGAAGAATTTTTTGGAACAATGGGACGGCAGGACACTCAATCAGAGGATAATGATATGTCCCGACATGAAGGAAGAATTGGATTGGTGGAAGTTGCGCAGAAATCTGGAAAATTGTCACAACATTCAAGATCCATCACCAGTGATTCTAACAACGGATGCAAGCGAATGGGGATGGGGAGCCCACGTAGAGGAGGCGGTAGCCCAGGGCAGGTGACAATTTCAAGCCCAGGGAGTGTCATCCAATATCCTGGAGTTGCGAGCGGCATACCAGGGCCTGAAGGCTTTCGAGAAAGAGATTCGAGGCAAAGTAGTAAAAATAAGAATGGACAACACAACGGCGGTTGCGCATATTCAAAACCAGGGTGGCACTCGCAGCCGATCTCTACTAAATGAAACGGCAACTATTATGGATTGGGCACAGAAAAATTTAGCGTTGTTACAAGCAGTATATATCCCGGGGGAGAGGAATGTGATAGCAGATTACCTAAGTCGAGAAAGAATAGACAACAATGAATGGAGCCTAAAAGCCGAGATATTCACAATGATATGCAAACAATGGGGAGAACTCCAGGTAGACATAATGGCGACACCATACAATGCGAAATGCAAACGATTCATCACAAGGTACAAGTTTCAGGAAGCCGAAGGCTGGGACGTGCTGACGACCCCTTGGAGGTTCAGAAGGAGGTACGTCTTTCCTCCCACGCCAATGATATATCGTCTATTGAGCAGGATACAGCGCGAGAGAGTCATGATGATAGCAATACTACCAGATTGGCATCGCAGACCGTGGTATCCACTCCTCTTGCAATTATCAACAACACAACCAATCCCCTTACCGTGTCATCCGGATCTACTAACGCAGGGAGACTTCATTCACCCCAATCCAGCAGCATTCAATTTAATGGCTTGGAGATTGAGCGGGGAAAACTCTTAGAAATGGGCTGTTCACAGGAAGTGGCTAACACTCTGCTAAAAGCTAGGAAAGGTACCACGAACAGTACATACCATAGAATATGGGAAAAGTTTACACAGGCAATATTAGAGGTGCAGGGAGATCCTGCGACTCCTACAGTGCCACAGGTGCTCCAGTTCCTCCATAATTGCCTAAAATTAGGTCTGGGGGTGAATACCTTGAAAGTACATGTGTCAGTAATATCGGCATTAACAAACAAACGTTGGGCAATACAACCACTGGTTATGCAGTTTATCAGAGCTGTGCAAAAGCTAAGACCAGCTAGACGTAACCTTTGCCCTCAATGGGACCTCCCCTTAGTATTAGAAGGGCTGAGAAAACCACCTTTTGAACCACTTGAACAGTGTAATCTTCCTAACCTCACGTTGAAGTTAGTTTTTCTGGTTGCAATGACATCAGCCAGACGGGTATCGGAGATTCAAGCGTTAGGCTCAAGTCCTCCCTACTTAGAATTTTATCTGGACAGAGTAACATTGAGACCAGTACAGCAATTCGTTCCAAAGGTTGCTTCCAGCTTCCATTTTAATCAGGAATGGGACTTACCTAGTTTTTCTGAGACAGAGAAAGACAATCCGAATTCTTTGGACATACCGTCACTACTGAAAATATATATGGAGAGAACAAAGGAGGTTAGGAAAACCGACAGATTATTTATAATAGCATCAGGATGCAGGAAAGGTTATCCAGCAACGAATCGGACTATATCAACCTGTTTAGTGAAAATAATCAGAATGGCTTACAGAATAATGGGCAAACAACCACCAGTTCAAGTAAGAGCTCATTCCACCAGGGGGATGGCTACCTCTTGGGCGGCCTACGCGAATGTAGCCCCAGATACGTAGAGCAGCTAATTGGTCCTCTACAAACACGTTTGTGGCACATTATAAAGTAGATCCAGGTGCCACTACAACAGTAGAATTTGGCAGGAGAGTCCTTGCTTCAACGCACAAGACATGAAAAACATTGAATATGAATGTATATTATTATTATTTGCCTTTTCTCTTCTTACCATATTTTTTTGTGTGAAATAAACAACTTTATGGTTTCAGCAGATAATTTGTCCCACCCTATTCTTGAGAGGTATTGATAGTTAAATCCCGTAGTAATACTGACATGGATTCATATAGGAAAACGGAAAATTGTATACTTACCTGACGGTAATTTTCCTTTCCTGTATGAACTCCATGTCAGCATGGGATTTCCCACCCGGAGAACCACCTTCGGAGTGGGCTAAGAACAAAAGCAGTGGACAAGCCGGCGGCCATTAAATTTATAGTTACCAGTCCTGAATATGGGGGGTGGAGCTAACCCCGTAGTAATGCTGACATGGAGTTCATACAGGAAAGGAAAATTACCGTCAGGTAAGTATACAATTTTCCGTTATATATATATACACACACACACACACATATATATATATATATACATATATACACACACACACACACACACACACACACACACACACACATATATATATATATATATATATATATATATATATATATATATATATATATATATATATATACACACATATATATACTCACACACACACATATATATATATATATATATATACATATACATATATACACACACACACACACACACACACACACATATATATATATATACACACACACACACACACACACACACATATATGAATATACATATACATACATATATATATATATATACACACACACATATACACATATACCCGGTATATATAGCACAGCGCTCTCCAGCGCCTCCCCTAAGTGCTGGACCAATGGGAACTGGTTGAATCGTCAGCTGACCGGCTTGGTCAGCTGACTCCCTTCTGGCTGTCATAAAAGTTCTGCCTCTCAGTGCGCGTCCTTCTAAACCTGTGTGGACTATCAATCCCAGCCACACCAGACGTGTTGCGTACCACCCGCCGCGCTGGACACGGAACCAGCCGCACCGCTATCAGGGCATGCGGCGGTTTCTCCGCGTTCATCCATACTGGCAGATGTAGGCCTACGCGTGCAAACCGCCGCGTTGGATGCAGAATCAGCCGCCTTGTTCTGAGCACACGCAGCGGCTTTTCCGCGTTTTCTCACACCTACCCAATAAATAGTAGCGCAGGGAGTCCAGGGCCCATTTTATGGTCAAGCATTCCCTCTCCACTACTGCATAGTTTTTCTCAGCGGCCGTCAGTTTCCGACTGAGAAAAACTATGGGATGTTCCTCTCCGTCAATCGCCTGTGACAGAACCGCCCCCAACCCAACATCTGAGGCATCTGTCTGCACTACGAATTCTCGGGTGAAATCGGGGGGGCTACCAGGACAGGGTGGCTACACAATGCAGATTTCCGCTCCATAAACGCTTTTTCTGTCTCTGCAGTCCACTGTATCATCACTGACTTCCGGCCCTTTGTCAAGTCAGTTAAGGGAGCTGCTAGAGTAGAAAAATTGGGAATGAACCGTCTGTAGTAACCCACTATCGCCAAAAAAGCTCGAACCTGTTTCTTACTGAGGGGGCGGGACCATTCCTGGATTGCCTCAATTTTATTAATTTGGGGTTTTACCAACCCCCTTCCGACAATGTACCCCAAGTATTTTGCTTCCTCCATACCTAGGGCACATTTCTCGGGGTTCACTGTGAAACCCCCTTCCTTAATGCATCCAGGACTGCTTGAACTTTTGGAAGACGAGACTCCCAGTCTGAACTAAAAATCACAATGTCGTCTAAATAGGCCGGCGCATATCTTTGGTGTGGATGCAACAATCTGTCCATGACTCTTTGAAATGTGGCAGGGGCGGTCTGTAACCCAAACGGCATACCCTTGTACTGAAAATGGCCCTCAGGTGTGGAAAATGCTGTTTTCTCTTGGGCTTCTTTGGTCAAGGGTATTTGCCAATATCCTTTGATCAGGTCTAACGTGGTTATGTAGCGGGCTGGGCCTAACCTCTCTATCAGTTCATCCACCCGTGGCATGGTATAGCCATCAAATTTGGACATTTCATTTAATTTCCGGAAATCATTACAGAATCGCAAAGTTCCGTTTGGCTTGGGTACCAACACAATCGGGCTTGACCATTCACTTTGCGATTCTCCAATGACGTCCAATTCCAACATGCGTTTTACTTCCTCTGAAACAGCCTTTCTGCGGGCCTCCGGAATGCGATAGGGCCTGACAAACACTTTAGCCCTGGGCTCAGTAATAATGTTGTGTTCAATCATATTAGTGAGTCCAGGCAAATCCGAAAATATTCCCTTGTTTCTCTGGAGAAACTCTTTTACCTGTTGGACCTGTGATTTGGAAAGAGTGGGGGCTACTTTCACATCCTCAATGCTGATTTGTGGTACAACACTCACACCCACCATAACCGGAGCGGTCTCTCTCTCTTTCCAGGGCTTTAACAGATTGACATGATACAGTTGATAGGGTTTCCGTCTCCCTGGCTGATGTACCTTGTAATTCACTTCCCCCACTTTTTCAATGATCTCAAAGGGACCGTGCCACCTGGCCAAGAATTTACTGTCCTCGGTGGGGATCAATACTGCCACTCTATCCCCCACCTGAAACTGCCTGATTTTTGTGGAGCGGTTATATACTCGACTCTGCGCTTCTTGGGCTGCCAGTAAGTGTTCCTTGACAAGGGGCATCACCTTGGCAATGCATTCTTGCAAATGGGAAACATGTTCCACCACACTTTTGTGGGGACTGGACTCACTTTCCCAGGTTTCTTTTACCAAGTCAAGCAACCCTCGAGGTCTGCGCCCATATACCAGTTCAAATGGTGAAAAACCTGTGGAGGCCTGAGGTACCTCCCGAACAGCAAACATCACTGCAGACAATAAACAATCCCAATCCTTTCCGTCCCTTTGAACAACTCTTTTTAACATCATTTTTAAGGTCTTATTAAACCGTTCAACCAGCCCTTCTGTCTGAGGGTGATAAACAGAGGTTCTCATCTGCTTAATCTGGAACAGTTTACACACATCAGCCATATCTTTAGACATAAACGGGGTTCCTTGGTCCGTAAGGATTTCCTTGGGAAAACCCGTACAAGTGAACATATTAAATAATTTGCGGGCGATAGCTTTGGACGTAGGTTTTCTTAAAGGAAAGGCTTCCGGGTAGTGAGTAGCATAGTAGAGTATGACAAGGATATATTGGTGCCCCCTGGCAGACTTTACCAATGGTCCCACTATATCCATGGCAATGCGCTCAAATGGCACCTCGATTATTGGTAAGGGCACCAAAGGGTTTCGAAAATGGGACACTGGCGCGCTTAACTGACAGGTGGGGCAAGAAGCGCAATAATTCTTTACTTCGGCCTTTAATCCAGGCCAGTAAAACCTGTCAGTTATCTGCGCCTCCGTTTTCTCGGCCCCCAGGTGACCTCCCAATGCTTCATTGTGAGCCAAGTCTAGTACCATCCTCCAAAATTCTTGAGGCACTAGCAGCTGCTCAACCACCTCCTCTCTGACCTTTGCAACCCGATATAACAGATCCCCATTAACTTCAAAATGAGGGAATCTCTCCTCTGCCCCAGGTTCCTAGGAAACTCCATTTACAATAGATATCTGTTCTCTAGCATGGGATAACGTTGGATCCCGCATCTGCGCAGTGATGAAAGTCCCTTTTGACACATCCAGGTCCCAGGGAGCATAGATTGGGGGAAGGATTCCTCATCATCCTCGCCCAACATAACCTGTAATGGGGAATCTTCCCCCCCCCCCTTCAGTAACCTGCTCAGGGTCCCGACAAGGATGGTCAGTCACATTTTCATCCATTTGCAACAATACATCATCATTTTGTAATAATACATTATCATTTTGCAATAATACATTATCATTTTGCAATACATTTTCTGCGACATCTTTGTCCAGACTTGGTGCATCAAGTTCTCTGGTAGGGGGAGGAGGGGCTAAGCTATTATCAGTAACCTTAAATAACTTCCCTTTTACATTCTCCCATAGTTCCCAAAACAGTAGAAAGTCTCGACCCAATATTACTTGACACATTAGGTTTCTTACCACTCAGACGGCGTGAGTAATTGTCCCACAGTCAGTTGTAATCGACACTGGCACCACAGGATAAGTCTTTGTGTCTCTATGAATACACACCACCTTAAGCGGCTTTAGCACAGTGTCAATTGTTCCTATCAGATCAGCGTGCACCATGGTTACCATACTGCCTGAGTCCAGCAAGGCTTTAGCAGGTACCTGGTTCACACTAACAGTGCACATAAAGCTCTCCTGGCACTCTGCCAGGCATACCTCCTGGGCAAAAAAGGAAACCCTCCGTAGCACGTCACACTGCATGGGTTCCTCCTGCAGTGGACACTGGGCTCTGGTATGGCCCCAGGCAGAACATCTCCAACACTGGATAGCACCTCCCTTCCGAGGTGTAGCAATAGCAGGTGGAAACCCCTGAGCGGCTGTTGGGAATACTTCCCTATTGCTGGTGATGCTGGTTGCGGGGTTCCGTGAAACACCCTTTCACGAGTAAGAATAAACATACATATATCCAGGCACATCGCCTCTAGTTAGGACATTAAATAAATTATTAGGGAAAGGGAGGTGCTGAAGGGGGTGTGGCTAGAAACAGCAAAAATCAATTAACCCTTCGCACACTCACATGCAAATGTTCAAACAAATGCATTCACAGATTTACTCATCCAGGCACAACTGTTATCCCTACAGCTAAATTAAAAGCCAGGGTTTTAGTTCACAGAAGAATGCATTCTTATGCTTAGTCACCTATACTGCGTAGAAGTACCCAGGTAAACATAGGTGTCCTAACTCTGGCCCTGTAACATGCATAGTGCAGACATGCAAACACATTCATTGCATCAAACCTATCAATGGATTAGGAGCACACATTAGGAGCTAATGTTATGTGTCCATGTGCACCATGTGCATACACCAGCATAAGCTGTCAGCATGCAGACAGCTTATGCTGGTGTATGCACATGGTGCACATGGACACATAACATTAGCTCCCTTGTGCGATTGGTAAGATGCACTGTCTTTCCCAGGAGAGGAAGTTAGGATGTGTGCTCCTAATCCATTGATAGGTTTGATGCAATGAATGTGTTTGCATGTCTGCACTATGCATGTTACAGGGCCAGAGTTAGGACACCTATGTTTACCTGGGTACTTCTACGCAGTATAGGTGACTAAGCATAAGAATGCATTCTTCTGTGAACTAAAACCCTGGCTTTTAATTTAGCTGTAGGAATACCAGTTGTGCCTGGATGAGTAAATCTGTGAATGCATTTGTTTGAACATTTGCATGTGAGTGTGCGAAGGGTTAATTGATTTTTGCTTTCACGAGTAAGGGAACCTGGCAACACGGGATAAGATGGGGCCCGCCTGGCACTTTGGAGAGAGTAGATCTTCCACTGCGGTATATCTCTCCACCATCTCCACCAGCTGCTCCGCTTTTTTGGGGTCTTCATGACTGACCCAGCGCTGTAGACCCACTGGCAGGGCACGCAGAAAACGATCCAGCATGAATCGCTCCACCATCTCAAGCCCGGTAAGTACCTCTGGTTGCAGCCACTTTGTCGCCAGTTGGATGAGGTCATACATCTGCGATCTGGCTGGACGATCCATCAGGTACTGCCAGCTGTACACCCTCTGTGCCCGGACCGCTGTGGTTACACCTAGTCGGGCCAGGATCTCTGCCTTTAGCCGATCATAGTTGAGGGCGTCTGCAGGGTTCAGATCGTAGTAGGCCTTCTGGGGTTCTCCTGTCAGGAACGGTGCAAGGATACCAGCCCATTTGTCTTTCGGCCATCCTTCCCGCTCTGCTGTCCTTTCAAACGTTTTTAGAAAGGCTTCCACATCATCTGTGGGTGTCAGTTTCTGTAGAAAGTGACTGGCTCTCACCATCGCCTGGTTGCTAGGGGCAACTCCTGCTGTCTCTCTCTCCTGGGCCAGCTTCTGCACCGCCTCAAGCAGCATTTTGGCTTGCGCTTCTGAGGCCTCTCGCAGGGCTTCCGTGGCTTGCTGTCGAGTCACCATACTCGCCTGCTGAGACACCATGCTCCGCTGCAGCTGCACAGTTGCTAAAGCCATTTGTTTCACCAATTCCTCCATCATGCCAACAAGGAGACTGGCCCTTTAAATTACACTTTTTAACCACTTGAGGACCACAGTCTTTCTACCCCTTAAGGACCAGAGCCTTTTTCTCCATTCAGACCACTGCAGCTTTCACGGTTTATTGCTCGGTCATACAACCTACCACCTAAATGAATTTGACCTCCTTTTCTTCTCACTAATACAGCTTTCTTTTGGTGCTATTTGATTGCTGCTGCGAGTTTTACTTTTTATTATATTCATCAAAAAAGACATGAATTTTGTCCAAAAAATGACTTTTTTTAACTTTCTGTGCTGACATTTTTCAAATAAAGTAAAATTTCCTATATATTTGAGCGCGAAAGTTATTCTGCTACATGTCTTTGATAAAAAAAAAAACATTCAGTGTATATTTATTGGATTGGGTAAAAGTTATAGCGTTTACAAACTATGGTGCCAAAAGTGAATTTTCCCATTTTCAAGCATCTCTGACTTTTCTGCCCACCTGTCATGTTTCATGAGGTGCTAAAATTCCAGGATAGTATAAATACCCCCCAAATGACCCCATTTTGAAAAGAAGACATCCCAAAGTGTTCAATGAGAGGCATGGTGAGTTCATAGAAGATTTTATTTTTTGTCACAAGTTAGCGGAAAATGACACTTTGTGACAAAAAAAAAAAAGTTTCCATTTCTTCTAACTTGCGACAAAAAAAAAAAATGAAATCTGCCACGGACTCACTATGCTCCTCTCTGAATACCTTGAAGGGTCTACTTTCCAAAATGGGGTCATTTGTGGGGTGTGTTTACTGTCCTGGCATTTTGGGGGGTGCTAAATTGTAAGCACCCCTGTAAAGCCTAAAGGTGCTCATTGGACGTTGGGCCCCTTAGCGCAGTTAGGCTGCAAAAAAGTGCCACACATGTGGTATTGCCGTACTCAGGAGAAGTAGTGTAATGTGTTTTGGGGTGTCTTTTTACACATACCCATGCTGGGTGGGAAAAATATCTCTGTAAATGACAATTTTTTTATTTTTTTTACACACAATTGTCCATTTACAGAGATATTTCTCCCACTCAGCATGGGTATGTGTAAAAATACACCCCAAAACACATTATACTACTTCTCCTGAGTACGGCAATACCACATGTGTGGCACTTTTTTGCACCCTAACTGCGCTAAGGGGCCCAAAGTCCAATGAGTACCTTTAGGATTTCACAGGTCATTTTGAGACATTTGTTTTTAAGACTACTCCTCACAGTTTAGGGCCCCTAAAATGCCAGGGCAGTATAGGAACCCCACAAATGACCCCATTTTAGAAAGAAGACACCCCAAGGTATTCCGTTAGGAGTATGGTGAGTTCATAGAAGATTTTATTTTTTGTCACAAGTTAGCGGAATTTGATTTTAAGTGATTTTTTTCACAAAGTGTCATTTTCCGCTAACTTGTGACAAAAAATAAAATCTTCTATGAACTTACCATACTCCTAATGGAATACCTTGGGGTGTCTTCTTTCTAAAATGGGGTCATTTGTGGGGTTCCTATACTGCCCTGGCATTTTAGGGGCCCTAAACTGTGAGGAGTAGTCTTAAAAACAAATGTCTCAAAATGACCCTTGAAATCCTAAAGGTACTCATTGGACTTTGGGCCCCTTAGCGCACTTAAGGTGCAAAAAAGTGCCACACATGTGGTACCGCCGTACTCAGGAGAAGTAGTATAATGTGTTTTGGGGTGCATTTTTACATATACCCATGCTGGGTGGGAGAAATATCTCTGTAAATGACAATTGTTTGTTTTGTTTTACACACAATTGTCCATTTACAGAGAGATTTCTCCCACTCAGCATGGGTATATGTAAAAATACACCACAAAAGACATTATACTACTTCTCCTGAGTATGGCAATACCACATGTGTGTCACTTTTTTGCACCCTAACTGCGCTAAGGGGCCCAAAGTCCAATGAGTACCTTTAGGATTTCACAGGTCATTTTTGTTTCAAGACTACTCCTCACGGTTTAGGGCCCCTAAAATGCCAGGGCAGTATAGGAACCCCACTAATGACCCCATTTTAGAAAGAAGACACCCCAAGGTATTAGGTTAGGAGTATGGTGAGTTCATAGAAGATTTTATTTTTGCCACAAGTTAGCGGAAATTGATTTTAATTGTTTTTCTTCACAAAGTGTCATATTCCGCTAACTTGTGACAAAAAATAAAATCTTCTATGAACTCACCATACTCCTAACGGAATACCTTTGGGTGTCTTCTTTCTAGAATGGGGTCATTTGTGGGGTTCCTATACTGCCCTGGCATTTTAGGGGCCCTAAACCGTGAGGAGTAGTCTTGAAACCAAATGTCGCAAAATGACCTGTGAAATCCTAAAGGTACTCATTGGACTTTGGGCCCCTTAGCGCACTTAGGGTGTAAAAATGTGCCACACATGTGGTAACGACATACTCAGGAGAAGTAGTATAATGTGTTTTGTGGTGTATTTTTACACATATATGACACTTTTTTTGCAGCCTAGGTGCGCTAAGGGGCCCAACGTCCTATTCACAGGTCATTTTGAGGCATTTGTTTTCTAGACTACTCCTCACGGTTTAGGGCCCCTAAAATGCCAGGGCAGTATAGGAACCCCACAAGTGACCCCATTTTAGAAAGAAGACACCCCAAGGTATTCCGTTAGGTGTATGGCGAGTTCATAGAAGATTTTATTTTTTGTCACAAGTTAGTGAAAAATGACACTTTGTGAAAAAAAAAACAATAAAAATCAATTTCCGCTAACTTTTGACAAAAAATAAAATCTTCTATGAACTTGTCATACACCTAACAGAATAACTTGGGGTGTCTTTTTTCTAAAATGGGGTCACTTGTGGGGTTCCTATACCGCCCTGGCATTTTACGGGCCCAAACCCGTGAGTAGTCTGGAAACCAAAAGTCTCAAAATGACTGTTCAGGGGTATAAGCATCTGCAAATTTTGATGACAGGTGGTCTATGAGGGGCCGAATTTTGTGGAACTGGTCATAAGCAGGGTGGCCTTTTAGATGACAGGTTGTATTGGGCCTGATCTGATGGATAGGAGTGCTAGGGGGTTGACAGGAGGTAATTGATGGGTGTCTCAGGGGGTGATTAGAAGGGAAAATAGATGCACTCAATGCACTGGGGAGGTGATCGGAAGGGGGTCTGAGGGGGATCTGAGGGTTTGGCCGAGTGATCAGGAGCCCACACGGGGCAAATTAGGACCTGATCTGATGGATAGGTGTGCTAGGGGGTGACAGGTGGTGACAGGAGGTGACTGATGGGTGTCTCAAGGTGTGATTAGTGGGGGGAATAGATGCAAGTAATGCACTGGCGAGGTGATCAGGGCTGGGGTCTGAGGGTGTGGGCGGGTGATTGGGTGCCCTAGGGGCAGATGGGGGTCTAATCTGATGGGTAGCAGTGACAGGGGGTGATTGATGGGTAATTAGTGGGTGTTTAGAGGAGAGAACAGATGCAATGCACTTGGGAGGTGATCTGACTGCGGGTCTGCAGGCGATCGGATGGTGTGGGTGGGTGATCAGATTGCCCGCAATGGGCAGGTTAGGGACTGATTGATGGGTGGCAGTGACAGGGGGTGATTGATGGGTGGCAGTGACAGGGGCTGATTGATGGGTGGCAGTGACAGGGGTGACAGGGGGTGATTGATGGGTGATAGGTGATTGGCAGGTGATTGACAGGTGATCAGTGGGCAGGCGCGGAGCTAGGGGGGGTCGGGGTAGGACAAGTGCCCCGGGGCGCCTGGTCCCCAAGGGCGCCCTCCGCCTGGCTGAGCTGCGGGTTTTTTTTTTTTTTGTTTTTTTTTGGCGGGTGAGGGGAGCAGCGCAGAGAAGAGGGAGAGCTGTGCGGACGGTGGGGAAGGGGGGCCATATCCCCCCTCCTTCCCTCACCTTTGGTGCTCTCTCCCTCCCTCGCTGTCCCCTCCAATGTCCGGGTGGCTCTTGGCTGGCAGCGGCGGGCGGAACTCACCTCCGTCTCGCTCCAGCGCTGGCCGGAAGTTCGGGACGGGTGCGCAGCCGCTGCTCTGGTCTGGACCAGACCAGAGTAGTGGCAGATCCATCCGGCGCTGCGACGAGACGGAGGTAAGTTCCGCCCGCCGCTGCCAGCCACCCGGACATTGGAGGGGACAGCGAGGAAGGGAGAACAGCTCTTCCTCTTCTCTGCGCTGCTCCCCTCCTGCTGGGGAGGGGGACACCTGACCTGGCTACCTACTCTGGGAACATATACCCCTGCCTACATATACTGGACATATATCCCTGGCTACCTACTCTGGGCACATATACCCCTGGCTACCTACTCTGGGCACATATACCCCTGGCTACCTACTCTGGGCACATATACCCCTGGCTACCTACTCTGGGCACATATACCTCTGGCTACCTACTCTGGGCACATATACCCCTGGCTACCTACTCTGGGCACATCTACCCCTGGCTACCTAGTCTGGGCACATATACCCCTGGCTACCTACTCTGGGCACATATACCCCTGGCTACCTACTCTGGGCATATATACCCCTGGCTACCTACTCTGGGCACATATACCCCTGGCTACCTACTCTGGGCACATATACCCCTGGCTACCTACTCTGGGCACATATACCCCTGGCTACCTACTCTGGGCATATATACCCCTGGCTACCTACTCTGGGCACATATACCCCTGGCTACCTATTCTGGGCACATATACCCCTGCCTACAAATACTGGGCATATACCCCTGGCTACCTACTCTGGGCACATATACCCCTGGCTACCTACTCTGGGCACTTATACCCCTGGCTACCTACTCTGGGCACATATACCCCTGGCTACCTACTCTGGGCACATATACCCCTGCCTACATATACTGGGCATATACCCCTGGCTACCTACTCTGGGCACATATACCCCTGGCTACCTACTCTGGGCACATATACCCCTGCCTACATATACTGGGCATATACCCCTGGCTACCTACTCTGGGCACATATACCCCTGGCTACCTACTCTGGGCACATATACCCCTGGCTACCTACTCTGGGCACATATACCCCTGCCTACATATACTGGGCATATACCCCTGGCTACCTACTCTGGGCACATATACCCCTGGCTACCTACTCTGGGCACATATACCCCTGGCTATCTACTCTGGGCACATATTCCCCTGGCTACCTACTCTGGGCACATACCCCTGGCTACCTACTCTGGGCACATATACCCCTGCCTACATATACTGGGCATATACCCCTGGCTACCTACTCTGGGCACATATACCCCTGGCTACCTACTCTGGGCACATATACCCCTGGCTATCTACTCTGGGCACATATTCCCCTGGCTACCTACTCTGGGCACATACCCCTGGCTACCTACTCTGGGCACATATACCCCTGCCTACATATACTGGGCATATACCCCTGGCTACCTACTCTGGGCACATATACCCCTGCCTACATATACTGGGCACATATACCCCTAACTACATATACTGGGTACATATACCCCTGGCTACATATACTGGGCATATATACCCCTGGCTACATATACTGGGCATATATACCCCTGGCTACATATACTGGGCACATATACCTCTGGCTACATATACTGGGGACACATACCCCTGCCTACATATACTGGGCACATATACCCCTGGCTACCTGTTCTGTGGACATCTCTACCCCTGGCTACCTGTTCTGGGGACATCTATTCTGCTGGCCACCTATTCTGGGGACACCTATAGACCTGGGGCTACCTATTTTTGGGGAAGCACTGCTGTCAGATTGAGTGTATTTTGGGGAACTGCTGCCAGGTGAGAGGTGTCTACCATATTAAGGGGGCATTCTGCCTATTTATGTGAAATGCTGTCTATTTATGTGCCTCATGACTGCTGAATTTGTCTTGTTGGGGGCCTCATGGTTACTGAATTTGTCTTGTTGGGGGCCTCATGATTTGTTGGGGGCCTCAAGATCGCTGAATTTGTCTTGTTATGGGCCTCATGATTGCTGAATTTGTCTTGTTAGGGGCCTCATGATTGCTGAATTTGTCTTGTTGGGGGCCTCAGGATTGCTAAATTTGTCTTGTTGGGGGCCACATGATTGCTGAGTTGGTCATGTTGGGGGCCTGATGTTTACTCATGATTGCGGAATTTGTCTTGATGGGGGGGGCTCATGATTGCTGAATTTGTCTTGGAACATGCTGGAAGGTACATACTTAGGGAGGGGGGGGTGAGCGTGAGCCTGCTAACCTCCATGTACATTTGAAGGGGCGTGACCAAATGTGGAGCACCCATAACCACGCCCACATTTAGTCACGACCCTTCACCTTAGGGGGCGCATTAATAGTCTTTGGCTTCAATTCATCAAGCATTACCGCATTCGGTAATGCTGAAAACAGCTGACTTAACGAAGCACTTTAGAAAATGTTAATTCATCAAAGCTGTTACCGAATGAGAAGCTGAAATGACACAGCAATGAGATAAATTACCGACATGTGCTCAACAAATGTTAATTCATCAAGGTTCCCACATTCGCTAACACATTCGGTGTTTATCTCAAGCTCTCCCCTGTCGTTACAGGCTTCGAAAGCCTTCTGTGTGAATGTTTTCATGATTAGCAGGAGCAGGCAGCCAATAGAAACAGCCCCTGTTCTCCTGCAAGTGCCGCTGATAGGTCACACAGGCTTCTCCATGATTGGGTGATTGGGTGCCCTAGGGGCAGATGGGGGTCTAATCTGATGGGTAGCAGTGACAGGGGGTGATTGATGGGTAATTAGTGGGTGTTTAGAGGAGAGAACAGATGCAATGCACTTGGGAGGTGATCTGACTGCGGGTCTGCAGGCGATCGGATGGTGTGGGTGGGTGATCAGATTGCCCGCAATGGGCAGGTTAGGGACTGATTGATGGGTGGCAGTGACAGGGGGTGATTGATGGGTGGCAGTGACAGGGGCTGATTGATGGGTGGCAGTGACAGGGGTGACAGGGGGTGATTGATGGGTGATAGGTGATTGGCAGGTGATTGACAGGTGATCAGTGGGCAGGCGCGGAGCTAGGGGGGGTCGGGGTAGGACAAGTGCCCCGGGGCGCCTGGTCCCCAAGGGCGCCCTCCGCCTGGCTGAGCTGCGGGTTTTTTTTTTTGTTTTTTTTTTTTGGCGGGTGAGGGGAGCAGCGCAGAGAAGAGGGAGAGCTGTGCGGACGGTGGGGAAGGGGGGCCATATCCCCCCTCCTTCCCTCACCTTTGGTGCTCTCTCCCTCCCTCGCTGTCCCCTCCAATGTCCGGGTGGCTCTTGGCTGGCAGCGGCGGGCGGAACTCACCTCCGTCTCGCTCCAGCGCTGGCCGGAAGTTCGGGACGGGTGCGCAGCCGCTGCTCTGGTCTGGACCAGACCAGAGTAGTGGCAGATCCATCCGGCGCTGCGACGAGACGGAGGTAAGTTCCGCCCGCCGCTGCCAGCCACCCGGACATTGGAGGGGACAGCGAGGAAGGGAGAACAGCTCTTCCTCTTCTCTGCGCTGCTCCCCTCCTGCTGGGGAGGGGGACACCTGACCTGGCTACCTACTCTGGGAACATATACCCCTGCCTACATATACTGGACATATATCCCTGGCTACCTACTCTGGGCACATATACCCCTGGCTACCTACTCTGGGCACATATACCTCTGGCTACCTACTCTGGGCACATATACCCCTGGCTACCTACTCTGGGCACATCTACCCCTGGCTACCTAGTCTGGGCACATATACCCCTGGCTACCTACTCTGGGCACATATACCCCTGGCTACCTACTCTGGGCATATATACCCCTGGCTACCTACTCTGGGCACATATACCCCTGGCTACCTACTCTGGGCACATATACCCCTGGCTACCTACTCTGGGCACATATACCCCTGGCTACCTACTCTGGGCATATATACCCCTGGCTACCTACTCTGGGCACATATACCCCTGGCTACCTATTCTGGGCACATATACCCCTGCCTACATATACTGGGCATATACCCCTGGCTACCTACTCTGGGCACATATACCCCTGGCTACCTACTCTGGGCACATATACCCCTGGCTATCTACTCTGGGCACATATTCCCCTGGCTACCTACTCTGGGCACATACCCCTGGCTACCTACTCTGGGCACATATACCCCTGCCTACATATACTGGGCATATACCCCTGGCTACCTACTCTGGGCACATATACCCCTGGCTACCTACTCTGGGCACATATACCCCTGGCTATCTACTCTGGGCACATATTCCCCTGGCTACCTACTCTGGGCACATACCCCTGGCTACCTACTCTGGGCACATATACCCCTGCCTACATATACTGGGCATATACCCCTGGCTACCTACTCTGGGCACATATACCCCTGCCTACATATACTGGGCACATATACCCCTAACTACATATACTGGGTACATATACCCCTGGCTACATATACTGGGCATATATACCCCTGGCTACATATACTGGGCATATATACCCCTGGCTACATATACTGGGCACATATACCTCTGGCTACATATACTGGGGACACATACCCCTGCCTACATATACTGGGCACATATACCCCTGGCTACCTGTTCTGTGGACATCTCTACCCCTGGCTACCTGTTCTGGGGACATCTATTCTGCTGGCCACCTATTCTGGGGACACCTATAGACCTGGGGCTACCTATTTTTGGGGAAGCACTGCTGTCAGATTGAGTGTATTTTGGGGAACTGCTGCCAGGTGAGAGGTGTCTACCATATTAAGGGGGCATTCTGCCTATTTATGTGAAATGCTGTCTATTTATGTGCCTCATGACTGCTGAATTTGTCTTGTTGGGGGCCTCATGGTTACTGAATTTGTCTTGTTGGGGGCCTCATGATTTGTTGGGGGCCTCAAGATCGCTGAATTTGTCTTGTTATGGGCCTCATGATTGCTGAATTTGTCTTGTTAGGGGCCTCATGATTGCTGAATTTGTCTTGTTGGGGGCCTCAGGATTGCTAAATTTGTCTTGTTGGGGGCCACATGATTGCTGAGTTGGTCATGTTGGGGGCCTGATGTTTACTCATGATTGCGGAATTTGTCTTGATGGGGGGGGCTCATGATTGCTGAATTTGTCTTGGAACATGCTGGAAGGTACATACTTAGGGAGGGGGGGGGTGAGCGTGAGCCTGCTAACCTCCATGTACATTTGAAGGGGCGTGACCAAATGTGGAGCACCCATAACCACGCCCACATTTAGTCACGACCCTTCACCTTAGGGGGCGCATTAATAGTCTTTGGCTTCAATTCATCAAGCATTACCGCATTCGGTAATGCTGAAAACAGCTGACTTAACGAAGCACTTTAGAAAATGTTAATTCATCAAAGCTGTTACCGAATGAGAAGCTGAAATGACACAGCAATGAGATAAATTACCGACATGTGCTCAACAAATGTTAATTCATCAAGGTTCCCACATTCGCTAACACATTCGGTGTTTATCTCAAGCTCTCCCCTGTCGTTACAGGCTTCGAAAGCCTTCTGTGTGAATGTTTTCATGATTAGCAGGAGCAGGCAGCCAATAGAAACAGCCCCTGTTCTCCTGCAAGTGCCGCTGATAGGTCACACAGGCTTCTCCACACAAGCTTTCAGACCCCCCAAGCAGTGAGCAGAGAGAACGGGTCAAAATATATCCCCAGATTCCCTTCGGTGGTGTAACCCTTTCAGGCCCTGTTTGATAATGCAAAGATGCTGGTGGTGAAATCACCAAGCATGGCATTTGTAATGTCTCCAGGAAGTTCATCTACGTTGTGGCAAATAAATAAAATGTTAAGAAAGACTGATCTACAGATTCAGAGCAGCAGAGGCAGTATAAATAACAGTAACTATAACACCTTTACATGTAAAGGGATGTCGGGATGCCTTCTATTGTTATCAGCTTGTAACAACACAGAGACATTCCAAGCTGCTCTGCACCACTCTGCCGTTATCCAACAGCCTTTGATGAATTGAAGCCGTAGTACTTCGGTAACTTAACGAACCTCTACCACACATGGGAAAATATTGATGAATTAGCACAGTGAAGTGTAAAATACCGAATGCGGTATTTTAAGGACTGGGGTTTTGTTATTGAACACCCTTTGATGAATTGAAGCCTTTGTCCCCGGGCGCTGAAAACCCTAGCTACGCCTCTGTCAGTGGGTTATTACAGGGAAGAACAGATGTAATTAATGCACTGGTGAATTGATAAGGGGGGGTCAGAGGGCAATCTGAGCGTGTGGGCGGGTGATTGGGTGCCCGCAAGGGGCAGATTAGGGTCTGATCTGATAGGTAAAAGTGACAGGTGGTGATAGGGGGTGATTGATGGGTGATTGATGGGTAATTAGTGGGTGTTTAGAGGAGAGAATAGATGTAAACAATGGATTTGGGAGGTGATCTGATGTCGGATCTGCGGGTGATCTATTGGTGTGGGTGGGTGATCAGATTGCCCGCAAGGGGCAGGTTAGGGGCTGATTGTTGGGTGGCAGTGACAGGGGGGATTGATGGGTGATTGATGGGTGATTGACAGGTGATAAGGGGGGATAGATGCATACAGTACACAGGGGAGGGGGTCTGGGGGGGGGGTCTGGGGAGAATCTGAGGGGTGGGGGGGTGATCAGGAGGGGGCAGGGGGCAGGGGGGGATAAAAAAAAAATAGCGCTGACAGATAGTGACAGGGAGTGATTGATGGGTTATTAGGGGGGTGATTGGGTGCAAACAGTGGTCTGGGGGCTGGGCAGGGGGGGTCTGAGGGGTGCTGTGGGCGATCAGGGGGCGGGGGGGGCAGATCAGTGTGTTTGGGTGCAGACTAGGGTGGCTGCAGCCTGCCCTGGTGGTCCCTCGGACACTGGGACCACCAGGGCAGGAGGCAGCTTGTATAATACACTTTGTATACATTACAAAGTGTATTATACACTTTGTAGCGGCGATCGCGGGGCTAACATCCCGCCGGCGCTTCCGTATGGCCGGCGGGATGTTGCGGCGGGTGGGCGGAGCCAGTTGCCGGGGGAAGCGCGCGTCATCAATGACGCGATCGCTCCCCCGGCATGTGAAAAGGACGCAACGCCCTTGGGCGTATTGCGGTCCTTTAGGGATCCACTTTGCCGCCGCCCATCGGCATTGGGCGGTCGGCAAGTGGTTAAACGGAACTTTTTCCTGCAGTGCTGCGCTGCCCGCATCCGAGCACCAGTTGTGAGGTTTAGAGGGGTAGCAGCCAGCACGCAGTACACAGATGTATAAAATAAAGTCCGTTTATTGTGCAGCAGAAGATAAACAGCTTCAGTTCAGCAATAAACAGTCAGCTTACTTCAGCTTTGTAGTATAAAGTCCAGCATGTTTAAACAAAGTTCATTTTTTCATCAGGCCAATGCCATACTAACAACCGGCCAGCGTATGGTTTGGCTTCCATCAAGTGATCTCCAATATTCCTTGTCAGGAGATTCTGTAGCGGACATGCTACTGCTCCAACACCTCTCCTCAGACTGCCTGTGAGGCTGCTTCTTATGCATAAATTAACACCACATTAGCATACCTCCCAACATTTCAATGTCCCAAAACGGGACAATTAGGCCACACCCCTGGCCACGCCCCCAACCCCCTAGTCACGCCCACCCCAGGGGAAAAAAAAGTTTTGTTTTTTTTAAATAATTTTGTTATTAAATTACTCCCAAATGGGAGGATGCCGGGGTGGTGGTGGTGAGGAGGAGGAGGGGGGTGGCCAGGCAGAGAGAGGGGGGGAAAAAAGCCGATCGAGGCACCAGCCCACCCGGTATGCGGCATGGATGGCCGCCGCCGCCATCATTATCCTTCTCCCTCCCTCCTAATATGTCCCCCAGTGTCCCCTTCCCCCCGCACAGTAATATGGGCAGCGGAGCGGGCAGTGAGTCTTACCACTGCCTCTTCGCTGCGTACCGGGATCTCCTCTCATCTCGCTTCCTGTGACGTCACAGGAAGCAGGAAGGAAGATCAGAGGAGATCCCGGTATGCAGCGAAGAGGCAGTGGTAAGACTCACTGCCCGCTCCGCTGCCCATAATTACTGTGCGGGGGGAAGGGGACACTGGGGGACATATTAGGAGGGAGGGAGGGAGAAATAAATAGCGGCGGCAATCTATCCCGCATGCAGATCCCCGGGGCTGGTGCCTCGATCAATTTTTTTCCTTCTCTCTGCCCAGCGGCCGGGACAGAAGAGGGGCAGCGCGGGATGGCGGGAGGGGCCCCCCAAATCGGTACAGTCCCGATCAAATCGGGACTGTTGGGGACTATGCATTAGTGAGGCTCTCAGCCCCACTTGTCAGTGGGGCTGAGAGCCTCACTAATGTGGTGTGTACCTAGGTGGGATGGGAAGGCCCGCCCTTCCTTCCCTCCCATCCCAGGAGTCCGACCCTGAAAAGAAAAAAAACACAAGCAGCAACTGCTTGCTGCCACCAAAATCCGGACTCCTTTCCTAGGACCACACAAGGTTTTAAAGGGACCACAGTCCAAATACCGGGGAAATGTACCTCCCATCTAATACCCAGCCCCGATGACCCCTACAATATATATATATATATATATGCTTTGTATATTTTTGTATATATCTCCTGCACACCGTTTGTAAATACAGTGGGTTGCAAAAGTATTCGGCCCCCTTGACGTTTTCCACATTTTGTCACATTACTGCCACAAACATGCATCAATTTTATTGGAATTCCACATGAAAGACCAACACAAAGTGGTGTATACGTGAGAAGTGGAATGAAAATCATACATGATTCCAAACATTTTTTACAAATAAATAACTGCAAAGTGGTGTGTGCATAATTATTCGGCCCCCTTTGATCTGAGTGCAGTCAGTTGCCTATAGACATTGCCTGATGAGTGCTAATGACTAAATAGAGTGCACCTGTGTGTAATCTAATGTCAGTACAAATACAGCTGCTCTGTGAGGGCCTTAGAGGTTGTCTTATGGCCCATACTCACGGGCAACTTTTTGTCCTGTCGCCAGCACATGGGAGCATGTGCGCGACAGGTTCGGCGACAGCTCGTCGCCAGCTCCCTCCGCGTACACACACGGAAGAGGGATTACTGAAGCGATGGAAGCTGTCGCCGATGTTCCTCCCCCGCGCCGTAAGTGCCGTGGATTTCCTGTTATGTTGCTGTCGCTACTCACGCGGACTAGCGACAGTTGCGGCGAAGTTGCGGCGGCAACTGTCGCCGGCCGATTGACCGCACCAATCACCTGGTGACAGCAGCGACGAACGACAGTTCGGGGTGCGCGCCCATGTTGCGCCTCATACTCACGGGCGACCTGTCACCGCAACACGCGCGCGCCGCGTGTTGCGGCGACAATTGTAGCCCGTGAGTATGGGCCATAAGAGAATATTGGGAGCAACAACACCATGAAGTCCAAAGAACAAACAAGACAGGTCAGGGATCAAGTTATTGAGAAATTTAAAGCAGGCTTAGGCTACAAAAAGATTTCTAAAGCCTTGAACATCCCACGGAGCACTGTTCAAGCGATCACTCAGAAATGGAAGGAGTATGGCACAACTGTAAACCTACCAAGACAAGGCCATCCACCTAAACTCACAGGCCGAACAAGGAGAGCGCTGATCAGAAATGCAGTCAAGTGGCCCATGGTGACTCTGGACGAACTGCAGAGATCTACAGCTCAGGTGGGAGAATCTGTCCATAGGACAACTATTAGTCATGCACTGTACAAAGTTGGCCTTTATGGAAGAGTGGCAAGAACAAAGGCATTGTTAACAGAAAGCAAAAGAAGTCCCGTTTGCAGTTTGTCACAAGCCATGTGGGGGACACAGCAACCATGTGGAAGAAGGTGCTCTGGTCAGATGAGACCAAAATGGAACTATTTGGCCAAAATGCAAAACGCTATGTGTGGCGGAAAACTAACACTGCACATCACTCTGAACACACCATCCCCACTGTCAAATATAATGGTGGCAGCATCATGCTGGGGGGGTGCATCTCTTCAGCAGTAGTGTTGTCCGGATCATGAACGATTCGGATCTTTGATCCGAATCTATTTTGTGAGTCGAATCATCCGAATCATCAAAATGAGTGATTCGGATCGCAAAAGGGGCGGGGCCAGGAGCGACACGCCCCCTCTCAGCGGGCAGCGGGGTCCTGGAAGCAAAGCAGAGATGGATCGCTCTGTTGGAGGGGAGGCAGCCTTGCAGGGAGACAGGTAGATGAGAGAGGGGGCATGGGTGCCACTGCCAGACATGTGTAGAGCACACATACTGGCTATAACGTGCTGCTGATTATAGGCTGTCTGTTCCGTAGTTGTGCACAGTGAACACATTGGAAGCTTTTGGCTCTGCTCAATATGATCCTCCTAAACAGCTGCACTTATCTTCTGGGAATGCTTTCTTTCACTGTGCGAGGTTTGCATGCAAAGTACACAGATGAGCATATAGGTGAAATATATGTAAAGCATATGATTGCAGCATGTGGGTATTGTGTGCAAACATTTCTGCTCTCTGCTCGTCCCTCCTCCCTTCTCTGTCCACTCCCTGCCCTCTGTCCATCTTCTCCCCTTCTCTGTATGTCCACCGCCCTCCCCTTCTCCTGTCCTGCTAGTCATTTCACCCCCCTAATGCTTCGGTAGTAAAATGATCCGAGATTCGGATCAAAGATCCGGATCTCTTCAATGATCCGATTCGAATCATCCGGATCATTGAAAAGATCCGAACTTCCCATCTCTATTCAGCAGGGACAGGGAAGCTGGTCAGAGTTGATGGGAAGATGGATGGAGCCAAATACAGGGCAAACTTGGAAGAAAAAGACTGCAAAAGACTTGAGACTGGGGCGGAGGTTCACCTTCCAGCAGGACAATGACCCTAAACATAAAGCCAGCGCAACAATGGAATGGTTTAAAACAAAACATATCTATGTGTTAGAATGGCCCAGTCAAAGTCCAGATCTAAATCCAATCGAGAATCTGTGGCAAGATCTGAAAACTGCTGTTCACAAACGCTGTCCATTTAATCTGACTGAGCTGGAGCTCTTTTGCAAAGAAGAATGGGCAAGGTTTTCAGTCTCTAGATGTGCAAAGCTGGTGGAGACATACCCTAAAAGAATGGCAGCTGTAATTGCAGCAAAAGGTGGTTCTACAAAGTATTGACTCAGGGGGCTAAATAATTATGCACACACCACTTTGCAGTCATTTATTTGTAAAAAAAAATTTGGAATGATGTATGATTTTCGATCCACTTCTCACGTGTACACCACTTTGTGTTGGTCTTTCACGTGGAATTCCAATAAAATTGATGCATGTTTGTGGCAGTAATGTGACAAAATGTGGAAAACTTCAAGGGGGCCGAATACTTTTGCAACCCACTGTAGATAGATAGATAGATAGATAGATAGATAGATAGATAGATAGATAGTCAGGGTTTTTGGTTGTATGTGTGCACACTTTTTTGTTTGGTTTGCAGGGGAATCACTGTATATATTGTTTGCATATGGTTGCATCTTATTTGCATTTGGTTTACAATAAAACATCTTTGCACACTACTGTTCCTGTCTCAGTCTCAGTGTTTCTGCAAACTGTGTCATTCCTTGCAATACCTGCTTGTTCCATAACACTCAGTGCCCGTAGGACACACCAAGAAAGGGTTTCCATATGAACATTCAGTAGAGCATTATAAATCTGCAGATATGAAATATGATTATGAAACCATAAAGTATGCCTGAGAACCCTTTCAGGGTGTGGATGTCGCTTTTGCCTGAGAATTTCCTGGAATGGGCATCAGAATATTCTTCGTAACTCCTGCAAAAAAATTCTGCTAGTGTTTTTCTAAAGGCTAGAAATCTATTATGAAGAAATATTAATTTTCTATGTTACAGAGTTTGTCTGTCTCTGGGCACAGTTGGGGTGTGTGTACGCCTCAGATAAGAATCAGTCCACCTTCTTGGAGCTCTGGAGAGGTGTGAAAGCGGGATTGGCAGTCACAAAACTAAATTATATTTAAAAACTGCAAGAGAGGTGGATGAGGCGGGCAGCAGAGGTCAGTAGGGATTGGCAGAGAGGAGCAGCATCAGAGGAGTGGGAGGAGAGGTGAATGAGGCAGGCAGCAGAGGTCAGTAGGGATTGGCAGAGAGGGACAGCATCAGAGGAGTGGAAGAAGAGGTGGATGAGGCAGGCAGCAGAGGTCAGTAGGGATTGGCAGAGAGGGGCAGCATCAGAGGAGTGAGAGGAGAGGTGGATGAGACAGGCAGCAGAGGTCATTAGGGATTGGCAGAGAGGGACAGCATCAGAGGAGCGGTAGGAGTGGTGGATGGGGTAGGCAGCAGAGGTCAGTAGGGATTGGCAGAGAGGAGCAGCATCAGAGGAGCGGGAGGAGAGGTGAGTGAGACAGGCAGCAGAGGTCAGTAGGGATTGGCAGAGAGGAGCAGCATCAGAGGAGCGGGAAGAGAGGTGGATGAGGTGGGCAGCAGAAGTCAGTAGGGATTGGCAGAGAGTGGTAGCATCAGAGGAGCAGGAGGAGAGGTGGATGAGGCGGGCAGCAGAGGTCAGTAGGGATTGGCAGAGAGGAGCAGCATCAGAGGAGTGGGAGGAGAGGTGAATGAGGCAGGCAGCAGAGGTCAGTAGGGATTGGCAGAGAGGAGCAGCATCAGAGGAGTGGAAGAAGAGGTGGATGAGGCAGGCAGCAGAGGTCAGTAGGGATTGGCAGAGAGGGGCAGCATCAGAGGAGTGAGAGGAGAGGTGGATGAGACAGGCAGCAGAGGTCATTAGGGATTGGCAGAGAGGGACAGCATCAGAGGAGCGGTAGGAGTGGTGGATGGGGTAGGCAGCAGAGGTCAGTAGGGATTGGCAGAGAGGAGCAGCATCAGAGGAGCGGGAGGAGAGGTGAGTGAGACAGGCAGCAGAGGTCAGTAGGGATTGGCAGAGAGGAGCAGCATCAGAGGAGCGGGAAGAGAGGTGGATGAGGTGGGCAGCAGAAGTCAGTAGGGATTGGCAGAGAGTGGTAGCATCAGAGGAGCAGGAGGAGAGGTGGATGAGGCGGGCAGCAGAGGTCAGTAGGGATTGGCAGAGAGGGGCAGCATCAGAGGAGTAGGAGGAGAGGTGGATGAGACAGGCACCAGAGGTCAGTAGGGATTGGCAGAGAGGGGCAGCATCAGAGGAGCAGGAGGAGAGGTGGATGAGATGGGCAGCAGAGGTCAGTAGGGCTTTGGCAGAGAGGGGCAGCATCAGAGGAGCAGGAGGAGAGATGGACGAGGTGGGCAGCAGAGGTCAGTAGGGATTGGCAGAGAGGGGCAGCATCAGAGGAGCGGGAGGAGAGGTGGATGAGGTGGGCAGCAGAGGTCAGAAGGGATTGGCAGAGAGAGGCAGCATCAGTGGAGCGGGAAGAGAGGTGGATGAGGTGGGCAGCAGAGGTCAGTAGGGATTGGCAGAGAGGGGCAGCATCAGAGGAGCGGGAGGAGAGGTGGATAAGATGGGCAGCAGAGGTCACTAGGGAGTGGCAGAGAGGGGCAGCATCAGAGGAGCGGGAGGAGAGGTGGATGAGATGGGCAGCAGAGGTCAGTAGGGATTGGCAGAGAGGGGCAGCATCAGAGGAGCGGGAGGAGAGGTGGATGAGGTGGGCAGCAGAGGTCAGTAAGGATTGGCAGAGAGGGGCAGCATCAGAGGAGCGGGAGGAGAGGTGGGTGAGGTGGGCAGCAGAGGTCAGTAGGGATTGGAGAGGTGCCAATCTGGATTTTGGTAGAATACAGAGTAGGGTGTTACAGTAGTCAAGACGGGATATGATCATGGGTGTAACTATAGCCCCTGAGACCCCTGTAATTGCGAGGGGGCCCAAGGGCTTTGGGGACCCCTCCTCTTACCATATAGAGTACGCAGGGAGTGTTATGTTTACCTGCAATTTTCTTTGCATGGGGCCCATATATGGTAGATACGCCCCTGGATCTGTTTAGAGATTGTACAAGCATTTTCTATTACTTTACCGATCAGTTCCAGGAGACGGGGCCAAAAATACTCGACCAGCAGAACTTACCTTCACTATTTGGTTTTTGCAGGTTTTCTGGAATTTCTGCTGAACATCTGAGTACTCGGAGGATCCAGATTGAACAGCTACTTCCACAGCAGAGTTATCACCCCCCATTGGTGCCCAGTGATCTGGTTCCGCGTTAGAATTGTCTGAAATATAAAGTGTACAGTGAAGTTAAACCATCCCTGGCATCAGATAAGCACAGCCATCACTCAGGGTTCTTTACCACTGCAAAGCACAAAATGCAATCGCTAAGTTATGCAGCGATCTATTTCTCGGCGACTGCTTTTACAGGATTTCTTTACTTTTGATGCAATCAGTGGTGTACCTACCAAAATTCTGCAGGTGTTCACAGCACCAGGTATAGCCATGGCTACGGGTGCTGCCAGAGCCAGGACAAGGTCCTCCAGCACCCAGGGCTGAGACACCAAAGTGCGCCCCTCCATCCCTCCCACCCCAGCCGTCACACACTGATTGCTATTACACTAAGAGGCTCCTTCCCATCCCTCCCACCCCAGCCGTCACACACTGATTGCTATTACACTAAGAGGCCCCTCCCCCATCCCTCCCTCCCCAGCCGTCACACACTGATTGCTATTACACTAAGAGGCCCCTCCATCCCTCCCACCAGCCTTCACACACTGATTGCTATTATACTAAGAGGCCCCTCCCATCCCTCCCACCCCAGCCGTCACACACTGATTGCTATTACACTAAGAGGCCCCTCCCATCCCTCCCACTCCAGCCGTCACACACTGATTGCTATTACACTAAGAGGCCCCCCCTCCTCCATCCCTCCCACCCCAGCCATCACACACTGATTGCTATTACACTAAGAGGCCCCTCCCCATCGCTCCCACCCCAGCCGTCACACACTGATTGCTATTACACTAAGAGGCCCCTCCATCCCTCCCACCCCAGCCGTCATACACTGATTGCTATTACACTAAGAGGCCCCTCCATCCCTCCCACCCCAGCCATCACACACTGATTGCTATTACACTAAGAGGCCCCTTCTCCATCCCTCCCACCCCAGCCGTCACACACTGACTGCTATTACACTAAGAGGCCCCTCCCCCATCCCTCCCACCCCAGCCGTCACACACTGATTGCTATTACACTAAGAGGCTCCTCCCATCCCTCCCACCCCAGCCGTCACACACTGATTGCTATTACACTAAGAGGCCCCTCCATCCCTCCCACCCCAGCTGTCACACACTGATTGCTATTACACTAAAAGGCCCCTCCATCCCTCCCACCCCAGCCGTCACACACTGATTGCTATTACACTAAGAGGCCCCTCCCATCCCTCCCACCCCAGCCGTCACACACCGATTGCTATTACACTAAGAGGCCCCTCCATCCCTCCCACCCCAGCCGTCACACACTGATTGCTATTACACTAAGAGGCCCCTCCTCCATCCCTCCCACCCCAGCTGTCACACACTGATTGCTATTACACTAAGAGGTCCCTCCCCATCCCTCCCACCCCAGCCGTCACACACTGATTGCTATTACACTAAGAGGCCCCTCCCTCATCCCTCCCACCCCAGCCGTCACACACTGATTGCTATTACACTAAGAGGTCCCTCCATCCCTCCCACCCCAGCCGTCACACACTGATTGCTATTACACTAAGAGGCCCCTCCCCATCCCTCCCACCCCAGCTGTCACACACTGATTGCTATTAGACTAAGAGGCGCCCCCAACACCTTCAATTCTGTAGGTACGCCACTGGATGCAATCACTGTACAATGTCACATACTTCGCTTTTGCGATTTTAAGAAAAACAAATCACTCTAGTGTCATTGGATCACATAGACAAAGTGCTTTTTCAATCACTGGCCCTCAGCAAATCACTGAAAAGGCACTTGCAGTGTGCGCAACCAAGAATACTGCAAATAAAATCAGTAGTAAGAGGTGAATTCTAGTTTTTCTTTTCTTTGTCTTTGTTACGGCCAGAACCCGAAGTTTGGCCACTTCTAGTTCTGGCCGGCTACTTCGGGTTCTGGCCGGCCAATGCGCGAAGTGGCCGCTGCGCTGCGGCCAATGAAATGGATTGATTCCTCTGAGGTTAATGTATCTTCTGGCCGCAGCGCAGCGTCCAAACGTATAACAACTTAGTGAATTTATTGCAATTCAGCCGGCGGCAATGTAACAATTCAAGCCGCCGGCTTTTTTTTTTCTGCCTCTCTCTCTCTCCTCTTATGGGCAGTCGGCGGGGACATGCGTGTCCCCGGGAGTCGTTCGTGGCGCCAGGGCAGCAGAGCGGGGAGGCTGCAGACATTGCTTCTGCCAGCACCCGCTCTGCAAGAACAGCAGGATCCCCCTGCCGCGACGAACGACTCCGGGGGGACACGCGTGTCCCCGCCGGCGGCCCATAGGAGAGCGAGAGAGGCGGGAGGGGGGGGGGGGGGGGGGGGAGGAGAGAGAGGCAGAAAAAAAAAAAGCCGGCGGCTTGAATTGTTACATTGCCGCCGGCTGAATTGCAATAAATTCACTAAGTTGTTATACGTTTGGCCGCTGCGCTGCGGCCAGAAGATACATTAACCTCAGAGGAATCATTCCATTTCTAACATTGGCCGCAGCGCAGCGGCCACTTCGCGCATTGGCCGGCCAGAACCCGAAGTGGCCGGCCAGAACTAGAAGTGGCCAAACTTCGGGTTCTGGCCGTAACATCTTCACTAACTGACTATCTTTCCAGAACACTACACAGAAAGCAGAAAAATCCCTTCCAGTGTTGCTCATCCAGATTCCAGATACCCGAACTATCCAGATATCCAAACTTTTTTCTGGTATCCGAACTCAGATATGGATTCCAGATACCTGGATAAATCTGGAATGCACCATCCGAGCTAACTCAGATACCTGTTAGGTATCTGGAAATCAGTCCAGATACCTAGTTCGGGTACCCGGATCCGAATAGCGTAACCACGAAGATGACGTCCATGCAGAGCCGGATCTTCAACCAGGCACCTCAAGCACCTGATTGGGGCCCCGTTTGGGGTCTAAAGGGCCCCATCAGAATATAATTTGAAGCTTCTATAGTGCGCACAATGGGCGGAGCGCTCCGGGTTTTCAGGGAAACCAGGATGTCAAAAAGCTCTTGGCACCGCAGCATCTGCAGAGTCTAAGCACTGTGGGCTGCGCTGCCTGTGAGTGTCACTCGTGTGCTGACTGGCTGAGCGTCTCCCTCTGTAACATAAGCTCCGCCCACCTTCTCTCTCTGCTCTGATAGCTCCTCGTTCCTCCATGGCGGCAGGCTCAAACAGCAGTTTCCCTCGCTGGCTGCCCTGGATTTCTTCACTCGCATCCCCCCTCCTCACAAGAGAGAACTGGGCTCTGCACACACAGCGGTGAGGAGCTTATTATCTTATGCATTCCCCTCCTGGCTGCTCTCTGGTTATATGGGGGAGGGGTACTTAACCCTTTCACCAACTTAGATGTGGTGTTTTCAAGGCTCTGCCTCTGGCATTACATTTACTTTATCAGCATATGTAACAGTCTAGCCTTATTGGGATTACTTGTGACTCCATTTGTTAAAGCCATATTTATTTTTTGGACCATTTAATCCTACAATTGCATTTTTTCATATTGTTGCATGCATATAATGTTGCCCTTTCTACCAGCAGCACCCATTGTGATCTCCTGTATTCCCTGTCTATGTAGCATTCAGTGTGATCTCTCCTGCTCCCAGATGCCTCATGCCTGATAGATGTGAAAATCCCTACAGCAACCTTTAACCACTTTACCCCCGCGCGTACGTATTTCTCCGTCCCTTTTTCCATCCTTTAACAACCAGGGACGGAGATATACGTACTTTCCGCGTTCCCGACGCTGTCCGCGCTTCCGCTCGTAAACACGCCGCCCGCCGCTAGTAAACACGCCGCCGCCCGCTCGCTCAGAGATCAGTGAACGGGAAAATCCATTCCCGTTCGTTGATCTAAGCCCCGCAATGATCAGCTGCTCTCCTATGGGCAGCGCGATCATTGTGAGAAAAAACTCACGTGTCCAGCCTCCTTATACTTCCTCCATGCTTCCGGAAGGAAGCTTGGAGGTCGCATTAAAACAAAAAGTTACTGTGGCCATCTTGTGGCCAAATAGTAAACTACACCCTACACATTTTTCACATACAAATAAATGACTTTTACACATAAAATTAACTCATTACCTCCCACACTCCCCATTTTTTTTTTTTTTTGTAATTAAAAAAAAATTAAAAAATTTACAATTAAAAAAAATACATAAATAGTTACCTTAGGGAGTGAACTTTTTAAATATTTATGTCAAGAGGGTATAACACTGTTACTTTATAAACTATGGGCTTGTAATTAGGGATGGACGCAAAAATGAAAAAATGCACCTTTATTTCCAAATAAAATATTGGCGCCAAACATTGTTATAGGGACATAATTTAAATGGTTTTATAACCGGGACAAAAGGGCAAATAAATTTCATGGGTTTTAATTACAGGAGCATGCATTATTTAAAAACTATAAAGGCCGAAAACTGAAAAATAATTATTTTTTTCCCCACATTTTTCCTATTTTCCCATTAAAACACATTTAGAATAAAACAATTCTTGGCATAATGTCCCACCTAAAGAAAGCCTAATTGGTGGCAGAAAAAACAAGATATAGTTCATTTCATTGTGATAAGTAATGATAAAGTTATAGACAAATGAATGGAAGGAGCGCTGAAAGGAGAAAATTGCTCTGGTGCTCAGGGGGTAAAACCCCTCAGTGATGAAGTGGTTAAAGGACAACTTTAGGCAGAGGTATACAGAGGATGCCATATTTCCTTTAAAAGTAAAAGTGAAATGTGGAAATAGATTTTATACTCACCGGGGGCTTCCTCCAGCACCATAATCACTGATGCATCCCTTGCCGTCCTCCGTTCTGCCACAATCAGCCCCGGTAATCTGGCTCAGTTGCACCAGTCGGAATTTATGCACATGGACGAAGGGGCCGCACATGCATAGAAGAGCCGGCTGGCACAACTGAGCCAGATTACCGGGGCTGATTGCAGTGGAACGGAGGCACTCGAGAGGACGGTGAAAGACGCAACGACGCTTATGGGGCGGAGTATAAAATCTTTTTATTTCCACAATTCCGGTACACTTAAAGCAATACCATTTTTTCTCGCAGCCCAGCTGGTCTATTTGGCTGCACTAGTGTCTTAATAACACCTGATTGGCATATGCTTGTTTAAAGTCTATGGCTGAACGTAGAGGCAGAGAATCAGCAGGACAGCCATGAAATTAGTACTGCTTAAAGGAGTCATCAGGCAATCCTAAAGGGAATAAGTGCTACTTACTGGGGGCTTCCTCCAGCCCCAAGCTCCCAGCATGTCCCTCGCCGCAGCTCTCCCTTCAGCCGTTTGCCGCAGCTCTGTCCTGGTCCCCGGTGATGACGTCAGGATGACCTCCAGGTCAGCCTGTACTGCGCCTGCGCGAACGGCACCGTCAATCACCACCACGTGGGCCGGAGCGGACTGCAGTGATTGACAGCTCCACTCGTGCAGGCGCAGTACAGGCCGACCTGGAGGTCATCCTGACGTCATCACCGGGGACCAGGACAGAGCTGCGGCAAACGGCTGAAGGGAGAGCTGTGGCGAGGGACGTGCTGGGAGCTTGTAAGTAGCACGTATTTTCTTTATTAATGCCTGATGACTCCTTTAAAAGGAAATAATTATGGCAGCCTCTATATCCCTCTTACTTTAGTTGTCCTTTAAGCGTAAAAAGGTAAAAAAAAAAATTAAAAAGTGTCATACACTGGTTTAGCTCCAGCCACTATCTCTGCCCTTGTCCATTTAAAATTTTGAGTGTCCAGATTTTTTGAGCTTTTTGTCCATCAACATTTTTAAATCTGGTTGGCAATGCTGCCCTGCCGCCAAGAGCATAACCGACAATGCAACCAGTTTGGGGTCGAAATAGGTTGCATGTATCGATCAGACATGCTGCTAGATGTCCCTCTGACGTGCTCGATCAGCCTATTAATGCCCAATGTCAAGATAGCTATGTCCCCAAAACTTTACTGCACTTAGCAGCATGTAATCATTTGGCTGCCTGCCGCAGTGGCAGCACTGAACGGTTTCCGAAAGGCTGAGCGTCGCCATTACTACGGTAACAAGACACTCTCCACCCCAGCCCGCAGAGTCAGCGTGCGCCCTGCACCATGTGACTCATGTCAGCGTTCTCACTGTGGCTGGCAGACGCTGCTGACCTCATTGGCCCTCCCCCTCCCTCCTATTGAACGTGCTGCAGGCTCAAAGTGACAGTGCAGTCCAGGCGCCATAACAGTGAGTAGTTCTTGAGGTAGCAGTGAGTTGTATCATGAATGGCCTGGGGGTATACATTACTGATGAATATGATATATATATATATATATATATATATATATATATATATATATATATATATAATTTA
The DNA here is from genome assembly GCF_040937935.1 of Hyperolius riggenbachi. Lineage (NCBI taxonomy): Eukaryota > Metazoa > Chordata > Amphibia > Anura > Hyperoliidae > Hyperolius > Hyperolius riggenbachi. The sequence goes on from NC_090652.1 coordinate 319,051,731, forward strand.
CATACAAAGTAGTTTGTACAGTTCATGAAGGGGAGGTGGGGGGGCCCAAATCTGCTACTTTGCTTAGGGCCCCATTTGGCCTTAATCCGGCTCTGCGTCCATGACGTAATTGAGCCAATCACAAGGCTCCCAGCCGAAGCCCTAGCAACCAATCACAGAGGAGAACCCTGGCCAAACCCTCCTGTATATAAGGCGGGCGCCATGATGAGACTCTCGTCCTTGCTTGTGACTGCTCACTGAGAGACATCTCTAGTGCTGTTTGGCTAAGCAAGTGCTGTATACTGTGTATAAACCTAGCGTTTTTGCTCCTAAACACCAGTACTACACCAGTATTTTATTGTTTTTTAGTTAACTAGCTTGTATTTTGATTTTAGTCAGTGTGACAGTCAGACTCAGTGCTGCAGCTGCTAGGCTAGGTTAGGGCCTGCGGTGTGCACAGGCTAGGCCTGCTGCCAGCCTTAGCTACAATATAGCTTGTTGTATTAGGGATTAGATTACTGTACTACTATTAGTCTTATATTGTGTGTAGTTAGTTGTTAGAGAGAGTACTACTACTGTGTTAGCTTCATTTACTACAGATAGTTACTGCAGTGCTGCTGTTAGAGTCAGTCAGTGTGTGACAGATAGACAGTTAGTGTGTGCTTCTGTCATGAAGTCAGTTACAGTTCTACTAGTACTACTACAACTATTTTACTACTACCAGTTATATATAGATCATTTGTATTGTGTTAGCTTACTTTAATTGCAGTGCTGTTACAGTGTGACAGATAGACAGTCAGTGTGTGCTACTCTGCTGTCACTCCGTTAGTTGAAGTTCTACTGCTGCTACTATCTACTAGTACTACTGATTTGAATAAAGTACAATTACCCCACTTCATTTGGACACATATAAAGTTGTACTATGTCTGCTGGCACTGGCAGCGGGAGGAGGGGCAGCATGAAAAGGCCACCACCAGCTCTACAACAGAGATCTCTACCCACCGCCAGGGTCCACACAGAACAAATCTTCTGCTGCCAGTCTGCCACTGTCACCAGCTATTAAGCCACTACAAAACTGTTTAATCTTTTTGAGATGTCTGGGCTGAAAACTGTGATGTCCCAGTTCTGCATTGGACACAATAATTGTGGGCTACACGACCGCTGTCTGGAACCTCCTGATATTAATTTACAGCCATTTCGGATCGAATCCAGATATCTGGATTTATCCAGATTTTTTACTATCTGGATCCGGAACAACCCAGATATCAAAAAGAGGTATCCGAGCACCTTTTATCTTGAAAAGCAAGAAGTTTTAAATCAGGATGATACCATTTATTGGCTAACTACAAATGAATAAGAATGAACAAGCTTTCGGCCTTGCAGCCTTCGTCAGGTTTACAACCTGACGAAGGCTGCAAGGCCGAAAGCTTGTTCATTCTTATTCCTTTTTAGTTAGCCAATAAATGGTATCATCCTGATTTAAAACTTCTTGCTTTTACTGATGGCTAACACGGTACAATACCCTACTGCTACTTTTATCTTGAGTAGAAGTGTTTCTAGGGATGCTCAAGTTAATAATTCCAAGTTGTTGCGAATGTCATTATAATTTTATGTAGCTTAAAAATGGAACAAATGCGCCAGCACTTCTTGTCCCCTCCTCTCTATCTGCAGCACTTGTCTCCTCCCCTCTCTATCTGCAGCACTTGTCTCCTCCCCTCTCTATCTGCAGCACTTGTCTCCTCCCCTTCTCTGTAGCACTTGTCCCCTCCCCTTTCTCTGTAGCACTTGTCTCCTCCCCTCTCTCTGCAGCATTTGTCTCCTCCCCTCTCTCTGCAGCACTTGTCTCCTCCCCTCTCTCTGCAGCACTTGTCTCCTCCCCTCTTTCTGCAGCACTTGTCTCCTCCCCTCACTCTGCAGCACTTGTCCCCTCCCCTCTCTCTGCAGCACTTGTCCCCTCCCCTCTCTCTGCAGCACTTGTCTCCTCCCCTCACTCTGCAGCACTTGTCTCCTCCCCTCTCTCTGCAGCACTTGTCTCCTCCCCTCACTCTGCAGCACTTGTCTCCTCCCTTCACTCTGCAGCACTTGTCTCCTCCCCTCACTCTGCAGCACTTGTCTCCTCCCCTCACTCTGCAGCACTTGTCCCCTCCCCTCTGTCTGCAGCACTTATCCCCTCCCCTCTCTCTGCAGCACTTGTCTCCTCCCTTCTCTCTGCAGCACTTGTCTCCTCCCCTCTTTCTGCAGCACTTGTCTCCTCCCCTCTTTCTGCAGCACTTGTCTCCTCCCCTCTTTCTGCAGCACTTGTCTTCTCCCCTCACTCTGCAGCACTTGTCCCCTCCCCTCTCTCTGCAGCACTTGTCCCCTCCCCTCTCTCTGCAGCACTTGTCTCCTCCCCTCTCTCTGCAGCACTTGTCTCCTCCCCTCTCTCTGCAGCACTTGTCCCCCCCCTCTTTCTGCAGCACTTGTCTTCTCCCCTCACTCTGCAGCACTTGTCCCCTCCCCTCTCTCTGCAGCACTTGTCCCCTCCCCTCTCTCTGCAGCACTTGTCCCCTCCCCTCTCTCTGCAGCACTTGTCTCCTCCCCTCTCTCTGCAGCACTTGTCTCCTCCCCTCTCTCTGCAGCACTTGTCTCCTCACCTCCCTCTGCAGCACTTGTCTCCTCCCCCTCTCTGCAGCACTTGTCCCCTCCTCTCTCTCTGCAGCACTTGTCTCCTCCCCTCTCTCTACAGCACTTGTCTCCTCCCCTCTCTCTGCAGCACTTGTCCCCTCCTCTCTATCTGCAGCACTTGTCTCCTCCTCTCTATCTGCAGCACTTGTCCCCTCCCCTCTCTCTCCAGCACTTGTCTCCTCCCCTCTCTCTCCAGCACTTGTCTCCTCCCCTCTCTCTGTAGCACTTGTTTACTCCCCTCTCTTTGCAGAACTTGTCTCCTCCCCTCTCTCTGCTGCACTTGTCTCCTCCCCTCTCTCTGCAGCACTTGTCTCCTCCCCTCTTTCTGCAGCACTTGTCTCCTCCCCTCTTACTGCAGCACTTGTCTCCTCCCCTCTTTCTGCAGCACATGTCTTCTCCCCTCACTCTGCAGCACTTGTCTCCTCTCCTCTTGCTACAGCACTTGTCTCCTCCCCTCTCTCTGCAGCACTTGTCTCCTCCCATCTCTCTGCAGCACTTGTCTCCTCCCCTCTCTCTGCAGCACTTGTCTCCTCCCCTCACTCTGCAGCACTTGTCTCCTCCCCTCACTCTGCAGCTCTTGTCCCCTCCCCTCTCTTTGCGGCACTTATCCCCTCCCCTCTCTCTGCAGCACTTGTCTCCTCCCTTCTCTCTGCAGCATTTGTCCCCTCCCTTCTCTCTGCAGCACTTGTCTACTCACCTCACTCTGCAGCACTTGTCCCCTCCCCTCTCTTTGCAGTACTTGTCTCCTCCCCATCTCTGCAGCACTTGTCTCCTCACCTCCCTCTGCAGCACTCGTCTCCTCCCCCTCTCTGCAGCACTTGTCTCCTCCTCTCTCTCTGCAGCACTTGTCTCCTCCCCTCACTCTGCAGCACTTGTCCCCTCCTCTCTCTCTGCAGCACTTGTCTCCTCCCCTCACTCTGCAGCACTTGTCTCCTCCTCTATATCTGCAGCACTTGTCCCCTCCCCTTTCTATACAGTACTTGTCTCCTCCCCTCTCTCTGCAGCACTTGTCTCCTCCCCTCTCTGCAGCACTTGTCCCCTCCCCTCTCTGCAGCACTTGTTCCCTCCCCTCTCTCTGTAGCACTTGTTTACTCCCCTCTCTCTGCAGCACTTGTCTCCTCCTCTCTCTCTGCAGCACTTGTCCCCTCCCCTCTGTCTGCAGCACTTATCCCCTCCCCTCTCTCTGCAGCACTTGTCTCCTCCCTTCTCTCTGCAGCACTTGTCTCCTCCCCTCTTTCTGCAGCACTTGTCTTCTCCCCTCACTCTGCAGCACTTGTCCCCTCCCCTCTCTCTGCAGCACTTGTCCCCTCCCCTCTCTCTGCAGCACTTGTCTCCTCCCCTCTCTCTGCAGCACTTGTCTCCTCCCCTCTCTATGCAGCACTTGTCCCCCCCCCTCTTTCTGCAGCACTTGTCTTCTCCCCTCACTCTGCAGCACTTGTCCCCTCCCCTCTCTCTGCAGCACTTGTCCCCTCCCCTCTCTCTGCAGCACTTGTCCCCTCCCCTCTCTCTGCAGCACTTGTCTCCTCCCCTCTCTCTGCAGCACTTGTCTCCTCCCCTCTCTCTGCAGCACTTGTCCCCTCCCCTCTCTCTGCAGCACTTGTCTCCTCCCCTCTCTCTGCAGCACTTGTCTCCTCACCTCCCTCTGCAGCACTTGTCTCCTCCCCCTCTCTGCAGCACTTGTCCCCTCCTCTCTCTCTGCAGCACTTGTCTCCTCCCCTCTCTCTACAGCACTTGTCTCCTCCCCTCACTCTGCAGCACTTGTCCCCTCCTCTCTATCTGCAGCACTTGTCTCCTCCTCTCTATCTGCAGCACTTGTCCCCTCCCCTCTCTCTCCAGCACTTGTCTCCTCCCCTCTCTCTGCAGCACTTGTCCCCTCCCCTCTCTCTGTAGCACTTGTTTACTCCCCTCTCTTTGCAGAACTTGTCTCCTCCCCTCTCTCTGCTGCACTTGTCTCCTCCCCTCTCTCTGCAGCACTTGTCTCCTCCCCTCTTTCTGCAGCACTTGTCTCCTCCCCTCTTACTGCAGCACTTGTCTCCTCCCCTCTTTCTGCAGCACTTGTCTTCTCCCCTCACTCTGCAGCACTTGTCTCCTCTGCTCTTGCTACAGCACTTGTCTCCTCCCCTCTCTCTGCAGCACTTGTCTCCTCCCATCTCTCTGCAGCACTTGTCTCCTCCCCTCTCTCTGCAGCACTTGTCTCCTCCCCTCACTCTGCAGCACTTGTCTCCTCCCCTCACTCTGCAGCTCTTGTCCCCTCCCCTCTCTCTGCAGCACTTGTCTCCTCCCCTCACTCTGCAGCACTTGTCTCCTCCTCTATATCTGCAGCACTTGTCCCCTCCCCTTTCTATACAGTACTTGTCCCCTCCCCTCTCTCTGTAGCACTTGTTTACTCCCCTCTCTCTGCAGCACTTGTCTCCTCCTCTCTCTCTGCAGCACTTGTCTCCTCCCCTCACTCTGCAGCACTTGTCCCCTCCTCTCTCTCTGCAGCACTTGTCTCCTCCCCTCACTCTGCAGCACTTGTCTCCTCCTCTATATCTGCAGCACTTGTCCCCTCCCCTTTCTATACAGTACTTGTCTCCTCCCCTCTCTCTGCAGCACTCTTCCCCTCCCCTTTCTATACAGTACTTGTCTCCTCCCCTCTCTCTGCAGCACTTGTCTCCTCCCCTCTCTCTGCAGCACTTGTCTCCTCCCCTCTCTCTGCAGCACTTGTCTCCTCCTCTCACTCTGCAGCACTTGTCTCCTCCTCTCACTCTGCAGCAGTTGTTCCCTCCTCTTCATCTGCAGCACTTGTCCCCTCCTCTTCATCTGCAGCACTTGTCCCCTCCTCTCTATCTGCAGCACTCGTCTCCTCCCCTCTCTCTGCAGCACTCGTCCCCTCCCCTTTCTATACAGTACTTGTCTCCTCCCCTCTCTCTGCAGCACTTGTCTCCTCCCCTCTCTCTGCAGCACTCGTCCCCTCCCCTTTCTATACAGTACTTGTCTCCTCCTGTCTCTCTGCAGCACTTGTCTCCTCCCCTCTCTCTGCAGCACTCTTCCCCTCCCCTTTCTATACAGTACTTGTCTCCTCCCCTCTCTCTGCAGCACTTGTCTCCTCCCCTCTCTCTGCAGCACTTGTCTCCTCCCCTCTCTCTGCAGCACTTGTCTCCTCCCCTCTCTCTGCAGCACTTGTCTCCTCCCCTCTCTGCAGCACTTGTCCCCCCCCCATCTGCAGCACTTGTCTTTACCCATCTCTCTGCAGCACTTGTCCCCCCGCCCCCCCCCTCCCCTCTGCAGCACTTGTCTCCACCTATCTCTCTGCAGCACTTGTCCCCTCCCCTCTCTCTGCAGCACTTGTCTCCTCCCCTCTCTCTGCAGCACTTGTCCCCCCCCCTCTGCAGCACTTGTCTCCACCCATCTCTCTGCAGCACTTGTCTCCTCCCCTCTCTCTGCAGCACTTGTCCCCTCCCCTCTCTCTGCAGCACTTATCCCTTCCCCTCTCTCTGCAGCACTTATCCCTTCCCCTCTCTCTGCAGCACTTGTCTCCTCCCCTCTCTCTGCAGCACTTGTCTCCTCCCTTCTCATTGTAGCTCTTGTCTCTGCACCTCTCTCTGCAGCACTTGTCTCCACCCATCTCTCTGCAGCACTTGTCCCCCCCCCCTCTGCAGCACTTGTCTCCACCAATCTCTCTGCAGCACTCTTCCCTTCCTCTCACTCTGCAGAAGTTGTCCCCTCCTCTCCATCTGCAGCACTTGTCTCCTCCCTTCTCTCTGCAGCACTTGTCTCCTCCCCTCTCTCTGCAGCACTTGTCTCATCCCTTCTCTTGTCTCTGCACCTCTCTTTGCAGCAATTGTCTCCTCCCCTCACTCTGCAGCACTTGTCTCCTCCCCTCTCTCTGCAGCACTTGTCTCCTACCCTCTCTCTGCAGCACTTGTCTCCTACCCTCTCTCTGCAGCACTTGCACCCCCCCCCCCCTCTGCAGCACTTGTCTTTACCCATCTCTCTGCAGCACTTGTCCCTCCCCCCCTCTGCAGCACTTGTCTCCACCTATCTCTCTGCAGCACTTGTCCCCTCCCCTCTCTCTGCAGCACTTGTCTCCTCCCCCTCTGCAGCACTTGTCTCCACCCATCTCTCTGCAGCACTTGTCCCCTCCTCTTCATCTGCAGCACTTGTCCCCTCCTCTCTATCTGCAGCACTCATCTCCTCCCCTCTCTCTGCAGCACTCGTCCCCTCCCCTTTCTATACAGTACTTGTCTCCTCCCCTCTCTCTGCAGCACTTGTCTCCTCCCCTCTCTCTGCAGCACTCGTCCCCTCCCCTTTCTATACAGTACTTGTCTCCTCCTGTCTCTCTGCAGCACTTGTCTCCTCCCCTCTCTCTGCAGCACTCTTCCCCTCCCCTTTCTATACAGTACTTGTCTCCTCCCCTCTCTCTGCAGCACTTGTCTCCTCCCCTCTCTCTGCAGCACTTGTCTCCTCCCCTCTCTCTGCAGCACTTGTCTCCTCCCCTCTCTGCAGCACTTGTCCCCCCCCCCATCTGCAGCACTTGTCTTTACCCATCTCTCTGCAGCACTTGTCCCCCCGCCCCCCCCCCCTCCCCTCTGCAGCACTTGTCTCCACCTATCTCTCTGCAGCACTTGTCCCCTCCCCTCTCTCTGCAGCACTTGTCTCCTCCCCTCTCTCTGCAGCACTTGTCCCCCCCCCCCTCTGCAGCACTTGTCTCCACCCATCTCTCTGCAGCACTTGTCTCCTCCCCTCTCTCTGCAGCACTTGTCCCCTCCCCTCTCTCTGCAGCACTTATCCCTTCCCCTCTCTCTGCAGCACTTATCCCTTCCCCTCTCTCTGCAGCACTTGTCTCCTCCCCTCTCTCTGCAGCACTTGTCTCCTCCCTTCTCATTGTAGCTCTTGTCTCTGCACCTCTCTCTGCAGCACTTGTCTCCACCCATCTCTCTGCAGCACTTGTCCCCCCCCCCCCTCTGCAGCACTTGTCTCCACCAATCTCTCTGCAGCACTCTTCCCTTCCTCTCACTCTGCAGAAGTTGTCCCCTCCTCTCCATCTGCAGCACTTGTCTCCTCCCTTCTCTCTGCAGCACTTGTCTCCTCCCCTCTCTCTGCAGCACTTGTCTCATCCCTTCTCTTGTCTCTGCACCTCTCTTTGCAGCAATTGTCTCCTCCCCTCACTCTGCAGCACTTGTCTCCTCCCCTCTCTCTGCAGCACTTGTCTCCTACCCTCTCTCTGCAGCACTTGTCTCCTACCCTCTCTGCAGCACTTGCCCCCCCCCCCCCCCCTCTGCAGCACTTGTCTTTACCCATCTCTCTGCAGCACTTGTCCCTCCCCCCCTCTGCAGCACTTGTCTCCACCTATCTCTCTGCAGCACTTGTCCCCTCCCCTCTCTCTGCAGCACTTGTCTCCTCCCCCTCTGCAGCACTTGTCTCCACCCATCTCTCTGCAGCACTTGTCTCCTCCCCTCTCTCTGCAGCACTTGTCCCCTCCTCTCTCTCTGCAGCACTTGTCTCCTCCCCTTTCTATACAGTACTTGTCTCCTCCCCTCTCTCTGCAGCACTTGTCTCCACCGATCTCTCTGCAGCACTCGTCCCCCCCCCCCTCTGCAGCACTTGTCTCCACCCATCTCTCTGCAGCACTTGTCTCCTCCCCTCTCTCTGCAGCACTTGTCCCCCCCACCCTCCTCTACAGCACTTGTCTCCACCAATCTCTCTGCAGCACTTGTCTCCTCCCCTCTCTCTGCAGCACTTGTCTCCTTCCCTCTCTCTGCAGCACTCGTCCCCTCCCCTTTCTATACAGTACTAGTCTTCCCCCCTCTCTATGAAGCACTGTGACCTTCACGTTTCCCCTCCCATAGCAAGTATGACCATCATCTTTCCTCTCCAATAACAGGTGTAGCCATCATGTTTTCCCTCCAATAACAGATGTGACCATCATTTTTACCTCCCGTAACAAGTGTGGCCATCATATTTCCCCTCCCATAACAGGAGTGCCCATCATGTTCCCCTCCCATAACAGGAGTGCCCATCATGTTTCCCCTCCCAAAGCAGCAGTGCCCATCATGTTTGCCATCCATAACAACAATGTCACAACAACATCTATTCTGGAGGATGAACGAATAGGTAGAAGGGTAGGTAGTTTAGGTCCCTCAAACCTCTGGACCATCCTGTGGTTGCAGGGGCTCCTAAACCCATAGTTCTGCCCCTAGTGGCCACTGCCTTTGCATCTCTTAACTAATAAATGGTGGTCATCTCAGGTTTACTCAACACACATGTTCCTCTTTGAAATAATTGGTGGGCATGCTGATTATGGGTGTCGGAATCTTTCCTGTAGCATGTCCTGCTGGGTGCAGTTGAAGTGCAACCAGGCAGTTCTGATTTCTCTGCATTTAGTTGCATAGTTTTGATTGCATTCACAATAAGTGTCATTGCCATCTGCAATCACTCTGCAGTTCAGAGCAGCTCAGGATGCAGTCATGAATCAAACTATGGCTTGCTGCAACTGAGCTACAGCCAGACAGTGCTGAATTATCTAACTGCATGTTGCTGCAAAAGGTGCATGCATATATAATGAGAGTCCTGTCCATCTGCAATCAGCCTGCACCCTACAATCAGAGTAAGGCCTCTTTTCCACGGACTGTTGAGCTGTGAGCTCAGCAAGCAGTTACCAGGCAGCAGTGAGCAGTTTTTAGGCAGCAGTGAGCAGTTTTTAGGCAGCAGTGAGCAGTTTTTAGGCAGCAGTGAGCAGTTGCCAGGCAGCAGTGAGCAGTTACCAGGCAGCAGTGAGCAGTTGTGAGAGTTTGAGAGGCATTTCACTGCCTATCAACAGTCCGTGGAAAAGAGGCCTAACAGATGATTGATTGATTACCATTCAGCTGTGTTGGAATTTGAATGCCTGCTCCATTGGAGTGATGTCCATGTAAAAGCCTCTTCCTCCTCTGATACCTCGCCCATTGTAGTGTTCAGCTTTGCCATAGCGGTTTGCTGGGTCCCATGTTTTAATAGTGAATTGCCTTACCTTGCCTTGCATGTGGACAGTTGCTGTTCCTGCATGGGCAAACAGCAGAGTCCTTCCAGTCCTGCTAGTCCAGATGCAGCCATCACTGTGGTAGTGATTGGCTAGCGATGCTACTAGTTCTGATCCTGTGGATGTAACTATAGCAGCAGTTGCTATTAGTTACGCTCCTTCCTGTACTGTCTTGTTTGTGCCTGTGTGGATGTTTGCTCCCCTCCCCTTTCTATACAGTACTTGTCTCCTCCTGTCTCTCTGCAGCACTTGTCTCCTCCCCTCTCTCTGCAGCACTCTTCCCCTCCCCTTTCTATACAGTACTTGTCTCCTCCCCTCTCTCTGCAGCACTTGTCTCCTCCCCTCTCTCTGCAGCACTTGTCTCCTCCCCTCTCTCTGCAGCACTTGTCTCCTCCCCTCTCTCTGCAGCACTTGTCTCCTCCCCTCTCTGCAGCACTTGTCCCCCCCCCCCCCATCTGCAGCACTTGTCTTTACCCATCTCTCTGCAGCACTTGTCCCCCCGCCCCCCCCCCCTCCCCTCTGCAGCACTTGTCTCCACCTATCTCTCTGCAGCACTTGTCCCCTCCCCTCTCTCTGCAGCACTTGTCTCCTCCCCTCTCTCTGCAGCACTTGTCCCCCCCCCCTCTGCAGCACTTGTCTCCACCCATCTCTCTGCAGCACTTGTCTCCTCCCCTCTCTCTGCAGCACTTGTCCCCTCCCCTCTCTCTGCAGCACTTATCCCTTCCCCTCTCTCTGCAGCACTTATCCCGTCCCCTCTCTCTGCAGCACTTGTCTCCTCCCCTCTCTCTGCAGCACTTGTCTCCTCCCTTCTCATTGTAGCTCTTGTCTCTGCACCTCTCTCTGCAGCACTTGTCTCCACCCATCTCTCTGCAGCACTTGTCCCCCCCCCCCCCCCCTCTGCAGCACTTGTCTCCACCAATCTCTCTGCAGCACTCTTCCCTTCCTCTCACTCTGCAGAAGTTGTCCCCTCCTCTCCATCTGCAGCACTTGTCTCCTCCCTTCTCTCTGCAGCACTTGTCTCCTCCCCTCTCTCTGCAGCACTTGTCTCATCCCTTCTCTTGTCTCTGCACCTCTCTTTGCAGCAATTGTCTCCTCCCCTCACTCTGCAGCACTTGTCTCCTCCCCTCTCTCTGCAGCACTTGTCTCCTACCCTCTCTCTGCAGCACTTGTCTCCTACCCTCTCTGCAGCACTTGCCCCCCCCCCCTCTGCAGCACTTGTCTTTACCCATCTCTCTGCAGCACTTGTCCCTCCCCCCCTCTGCAGCACTTGTCTCCACCTATCTCTCTGCAGCACTTGTCCCCTCCCCTCTCTCTGCAGCACTTGTCTCCTCCCCCTCTGCAGCACTTGTCTCCACCCATCTCTCTGCAGCACTTGTCTCCTCCCCTCTCTCTGCAGCACTTGTCCCCTCCTCTCTCTCTGCAGCACTTGTCTCCTCCCCTTTCTATACAGTACTTGTCTCCTCCCCTCTCTCTGCAGCACTTGTCTCCACCGATCTCTCTGCAGCACTCGTCCCCCCCCCCCTCTGCAGCACTTGTCTCCACCCATCTCTCTGCAGCACTTGTCTCCTCCCCTCTCTCTGCAGCACTTGTCCCCCCCACCCTCCTCTACAGCACTTGTCTCCACCAATCTCTCTGCAGCACTTGTCTCCTCCCCTCTCTCTGCAGCACTTGTCTCCTTCCCTCTCTCTGCAGCACTCGTCCCCTCCCCTTTCTATACAGTACTAGTCTTCCCCCCTCTCTATGAAGCACTGTGACCTTCACGTTTCCCCTCCCATAGCAAGTATGACCATCATCTTTCCTCTCCAATAACAGGTGTAGCCATCATGTTTTCCCTCCAATAACAGATGTGACCATCATTTTTACCTCCCGTAACAAGTGTGGCCATCATATTTCCCCTCCCATAACAGGAGTGCCCATCATGTTCCCCTCCCATAACAGGAGTGCCCATCATGTTTCCCCTCCCAAAGCAGCAGTGCCCATCATGTTTGCCATCCATAACAACAATGTCACAACAACATCTATTCTGGAGGATGAACGAATAGGTAGAAGGGTAGGTAGTTTAGGTCCCTCAAACCTCTGGACCATCCTGTGGTTGCAGGGGCTCCTAAACCCATAGTTCTGCCCCTAGTGGCCACTGCCTTTGCATCTCTTAACTAATAAATGGTGGTCATCTCAGGTTTACTCAACACACATGTTCCTCTTTGAAATAATTGGTGGGCATGCTGATTATGGGTGTCGGAATCTTTCCTGTAGCATGTCCTGCTGGGTGCAGTTGAAGTGCAACCAGGCAGTTCTGATTTCTCTGCATTTAGTTGCATAGTTTTGATTGCATTCACAATAAGTGTCATTGCCATCTGCAATCACTCTGCAGTTCAGAGCAGCTCAGGATGCAGTCATGAATCAAACTATGGCTTGCTGCAACTGAGCTACAGCCAGACAGTGCTGAATTATCTAACTGCATGTTGCTGCAAAAGGTGCATGCATATATAATGAGAGTCCTGTCCATCTGCAATCAGCCTGCACCCTACAATCAGAGTAAGGCCTCTTTTCCACGGACTGTTGAGCTGTGAGCTCAGCAAGCAGTTACCAGGCAGCAGTGAGCAGTTTTTAGGCAGCAGTGAGCAGTTTTTAGGCAGCAGTGAGCAGTTGCCAGGCAGCAGTGAGCAGTTACCAGGCAGCAGTGAGCAGTTGTGAGAGTTTGAGAGGCATTTCACTGCCTATCAACAGTCCGTGGAAAAGAGGCCTAACAGATGATTGATTGATTACCATTCAGCTGTGTTGGAATTTGAATGCCTGCTCCATTGGAGTGATGTCCATGTAAAAGCCTCTTCCTCCTCTGATACCTCGCCCATTGTAGTGTTCAGCTTTGCCATAGCGGTTTGCTGGGTCCCATGTTTTAATAGTGAATTGCCTTACCTTGCCTTGCATGTGGACAGTTGCTGTTCCTGCATGGGCAAACAGCAGAGTCCTTCCAGTCCTGCTAGTCCAGATGCAGCCATCACTGTGGTAGTGATTGGCTAGCGATGCTACTAGTTCTGATCCTGTGGATGTAACTATAGCAGCAGTTGCTATTAGTTACGCTCCTTCCTGTACTGTCTTGTTTGTGCCTGTGTGGATGTTTGCTCCCCTCCCCTTTCTATACAGTACTTGTCTCCTCCTGTCTCTCTGCAGCACTTGTCTCCTCCCCTCTCTCTGCAGCACTCTTCCCCTCCCCTTTCTATACAGTACTTGTCTCCTCCCCTCTCTCTGCAGCACTTGTCTCCTCCCCTCTCTCTGCAGCACTTGTCTCCTCCCCTCTCTCTGCAGCACTTGTCTCCTCCCCTCTCTGCAGCACTTGTCCCCCCCCCCCCCCATCTGCAGCACTTGTCTTTACCCATCTCTCTGCAGCACTTGTCCCCCCGCCCCCCCCCCCCCCCCTCCCCTCTGCAGCACTTGTCTCCACCTATCTCTCTGCAGCACTTGTCCCCTCCCCTCTCTCTGCAGCACTTGTCTCCTCCCCTCTCTCTGCAGCACTTGTCCCCCCCCCCCCTGCAGCACTTGTCTCCACCCATCTCTCTGCAGCACTTGTCTCCTCCCCTCTCTCTGCAGCACTTGTCCCCTCCCCTCTCTCTGCAGCACTTATCCCTTCCCCTCTCTCTGCAGCACTTATCCCTTCCCCTCTCTCTGCAGCACTTGTCTCCTCCCCTCTCTCTGCAGCACTTGTCTCCTCCCTTCTCATTGTAGCTCTTGTCTCTGCACCTCTCTCTGCAGCACTTGTCTCCACCCATCTCTCTGCAGCACTTGTCCCCCCCCCCCCCTCTGCAGCACTTGTCTCCACCAATCTCTCTGCAGCACTCTTCCCTTCCTCTCACTCTGCAGAAGTTGTCCCCTCCTCTCCATCTGCAGCACTTGTCTCCTCCCTTCTCTCTGCAGCACTTGTCTCCTCCCCTCTCTCTGCAGCACTCTTCCCCTCCCCTTTCTATACAGTACTTGTCTCCTCCCCTCTCTCTGCAGCACTTGTCTCCTCCCCTCTCTCTGCAGCACTTGTCTCCTCCCCTCTCTCTGCAGCACTTGTCTCCTCCCCTCTCTGCAGCACTTGTCCCCCCCCCCCCCCCCCCATCTGCAGCACTTGTCTTTACCCATCTCTCTGCAGCACTTGTCCCCCCGCCCCCCCCCCCCTCCCCTCTGCAGCACTTGTCTCCACCTATCTCTCTGCAGCACTTGTCCCCTCCCCTCTCTCTGCAGCACTTGTCTCCTCCCCTCTCTCTGCAGCACTTGTCCCCCCCCCCCCTGCAGCACTTGTCTCCACCCATCTCTCTGCAGCACTTGTCTCCTCCCCTCTCTCTGCAGCACTTGTCCCCTCCCCTCTCTCTGCAGCACTTATCCCTTCCCCTCTCTCTGCAGCACTTATCCCTTCCCCTCTCTCTGCAGCACTTGTCTCCTCCCCTCTCTCTGCAGCACTTGTCTCCTCCCTTCTCATTGTAGCTCTTGTCTCTGCACCTCTCTCTGCAGCACTTGTCTCCACCCATCTCTCTGCAGCACTTGTCCCCCCCCCCCCTCTGCAGCACTTGTCTCCACCAATCTCTCTGCAGCACTCTTCCCTTCCTCTCACTCTGCAGAAGTTGTCCCCTCCTCTCCATCTGCAGCACTTGTCTCCTCCCTTCTCTCTGCAGCACTTGTCTCCTCCCCTCTCTCTGCAGCACTTGTCTCATCCCTTCTCTTGTCTCTGCACCTCTCTTTGCAGCAATTGTCTCCTCCCCTCACTCTGCAGCACTTGTCTCCTCCCCTCTCTCTGCAGCACTTGTCTCCTACCCTCTCTCTGCAGCACTTGTCTCCTACCCTCTCTGCAGCACTTGCCCCCCCCCCCCCCCTCTGCAGCACTTGTCTTTACCCATCTCTCTGCAGCACTTGTCCCTCCCCCCCTCTGCAGCACTTGTCTCCACCTATCTCTCTGCAGCACTTGTCCCCTCCCCTCTCTCTGCAGCACTTGTCTCCTCCCCCTCTGCAGCACTTGTCTCCACCCATCTCTCTGCAGCACTTGTCTCCTCCCCTCTCTCTGCAGCACTTGTCCCCTCCTCTCTCTCTGCAGCACTTGTCTCCTCCCCTTTCTATACAGTACTTGTCTCCTCCCCTCTCTCTGCAGCACTTGTCTCCACCGATCTCTCTGCAGCACTCGTCCCCCCCCCCCTCTGCAGCACTTGTCTCCACCCATCTCTCTGCAGCACTTGTCTCCTCCCCTCTCTCTGCAGCACTTGTCCCCCCCACCCTCCTCTACAGCACTTGTCTCCACCCATCTCTCTGCAGCACTTGTCTCCTCCCCTCTCTCTGCAGCACTTGTCTCCTTCCCTCTCTCTGCAGCACTCGTCCCCTCCCCTTTCTATACAGTACTAGTCTTCCCCCCTCTCTATGAAGCACTGTGACCTTCACGTTTCCCCTCCCATAGCAAGTATGACCATCATCTTTCCTCTCCAATAACAGGTGTAGCCATCATGTTTTCCCTCCAATAACAGATGTGACCATCATTTTTACCTCCCGTAACAAGTGTGGCCATCATATTTCCCCTCCCATAACAGGAGTGCCCATCATGTTCCCCTCCCATAACAGGAGTGCCCATCATGTTTCCCCTCCCAAAGCAGCAGTGCCCATCATGTTTGCCATCCATAACAACAATGTCACAACAACATCTATTCTGGAGGATGAACGAATAGGTAGAAGGGTAGGTAGTTTAGGTCCCTCAAACCTCTGGACCATCCTGTGGTTGCAGGGGCTCCTAAACCCATAGTTCTGCCCCTAGTGGCCACTGCCTTTGCATCTCTTAACTAATAAATGGTGGTCATCTCAGGTTTACTCAACACACATGTTCCTCTTTGAAATAATTGGTGGGCATGCTGATTATGGGTGTCGGAATCTTTCCTGTAGCATGTCCTGCTGGGTGCAGTTGAAGTGCAACCAGGCAGTTCTGATTTCTCTGCATTTAGTTGCATAGTTTTGATTGCATTCACAATAAGTGTCATTGCCATCTGCAATCACTCTGCAGTTCAGAGCAGCTCAGGATGCAGTCATGAATCAAACTATGGCTTGCTGCAACTGAGCTACAGCCAGACAGTGCTGAATTATCTAACTGCATGTTGCTGCAAAAGGTGCATGCATATATAATGAGAGTCCTGTCCATCTGCAATCAGCCTGCACCCTACAATCAGAGTAAGGCCTCTTTTCCACGGACTGTTGAGCTGTGAGCTCAGCAAGCAGTTACCAGGCAGCAGTGAGCAGTTTTTAGGCAGCAGTGAGCAGTTTTTAGGCAGCAGTGAGCAGTTGCCAGGCAGCAGTGAGCAGTTACCAGGCAGCAGTGAGCAGTTGTGAGAGTTTGAGAGGCATTTCACTGCCTATCAACAGTCCGTGGAAAAGAGGCCTAACAGATGATTGATTGATTACCATTCAGCTGTGTTGGAATTTGAATGCCTGCTCCATTGGAGTGATGTCCATGTAAAAGCCTCTTCCTCCTCTGATACCTCGCCCATTGTAGTGTTCAGCTTTGCCATAGCGGTTTGCTGGGTCCCATGTTTTAATAGTGAATTGCCTTACCTTGCCTTGCATGTGGACAGTTGCTGTTCCTGCATGGGCAAACAGCAGAGTCCTTCCAGTCCTGCTAGTCCAGATGCAGCCATCACTGTGGTAGTGATTGGCTAGCGATGCTACTAGTTCTGATCCTGTGGATGTAACTATAGCAGCAGTTGCTATTAGTTACGCTCCTTCCTGTACTGTCTTGTTTGTGCCTGTGTGGATGTTTGCTCCCCTCCCCTTTCTATACAGTACTTGTCTCCTCCTGTCTCTCTGCAGCACTTGTCTCCTCCCCTCTCTCTGCAGCACTCTTCCCCTCCCCTTTCTATACAGTACTTGTCTCCTCCCCTCTCTCTGCAGCACTTGTCTCCTCCCCTCTCTCTGCAGCACTTGTCTCCTCCCCTCTCTCTGCAGCACTTGTCTCCTCCCCTCTCTGCAGCACTTGTCCCCCCCCCCCCCATCTGCAGCACTTGTCTTTAACCATCTCTCTGCAGCACTTGTCCCCCCGCCCCCCCCCCCCCCTCCCCTCTGCAGCACTTGTCTCCACCTATCTCTCTGCAGCACTTGTCCCCTCCCCTCTCTCTGCAGCACTTGTCTCCTCCCCTCTCTCTGCAGCACTTGTCCCCCCCCCCCTGCAGCACTTGTCTCCACCCATCTCTCTGCAGCACTTGTCTCCTCCCCTCTCTCTGCAGCACTTGTCCCCTCCCCTCTCTCTGCAGCACTTATCCCTTCCCCTCTCTCTGCAGCACTTATCCCTTCCCCTCTCTCTGCAGCACTTGTCTCCTCCCCTCTCTCTGCAGCACTTGTCTCCTCCCTTCTCATTGTAGCTCTTGTCTCTGCACCTCTCTCTGCAGCACTTGTCTCCACCCATCTCTCTGCAGCACTTGTCCCCCCCCCCCCTCTGCAGCACTTGTCTCCACCAATCTCTCTGCAGCACTCTTCCCTTCCTCTCACTCTGCAGAAGTTGTCCCCTCCTCTCCATCTGCAGCACTTGTCTCCTCCCTTCTCTCTGCAGCACTTGTCTCCTCCCCTCTCTCTGCAGCACTTGTCTCATCCCTTCTCTTGTCTCTGCACCTCTCTTTGCAGCAATTGTCTCCTCCCCTCACTCTGCAGCACTTGTCTCCTCCCCTCTCTCTGCAGCACTTGTCTCCTACCCTCTCTCTGCAGCACTTGTCTCCTACCCTCTCTGCAGCACTTGCCCCCCCCCCCCTCTGCAGCACTTGTCTTTACCCATCTCTCTGCAGCACTTGTCCCTCCCCCCCTCTGCAGCACTTGTCTCCACCTATCTCTCTGCAGCACTTGTCCCCTCCCCTCTCTCTGCAGCACTTGTCTCCTCCCCCTCTGCAGCACTTGTCTCCACCCATCTCTCTGCAGCACTTGTCTCCTCCCCTCTCTCTGCAGCACTTGTCCCCTCCTCTCTCTCTGCAGCACTTGTCTCCTCCCCTTTCTATACAGTACTTGTCTCCTCCCCTCTCTCTGCAGCACTTGTCTCCACCGATCTCTCTGCAGCACTCGTCCCCCCCCCCCTCTGCAGCACTTGTCTCCACCCATCTCTCTGCAGCACTTGTCTCCTCCCCTCTCTCTGCAGCACTTGTCCCCCCCACCCTCCTCTACAGCACTTGTCTCCACCCATCTCTCTGCAGCACTTGTCTCCTCCCCTCTCTCTGCAGCACTTGTCTCCTTCCCTCTCTCTGCAGCACTCGTCCCCTCCCCTTTCTATACAGTACTAGTCTTCCCCCCTCTCTATGAAGCACTGTGACCTTCACGTTTCCCCTCCCATAGCAAGTATGACCATCATCTTTCCTCTCCAATAACAGGTGTAGCCATCATGTTTTCCCTCCAATAACAGATGTGACCATCATTTTTACCTCCCGTAACAAGTGTGGCCATCATATTTCCCCTCCCATAACAGGAGTGCCCATCATGTTCCCCTCCCATAACAGGAGTGCCCATCATGTTTCCCCTCCCAAAGCAGCAGTGCCCATCATGTTTGCCATCCATAACAACAATGTCACAACAACATCTATTCTGGAGGATGAACGAATAGGTAGAAGGGTAGGTAGTTTAGGTCCCTCAAACCTCTGGACCATCCTGTGGTTGCAGGGGCTCCTAAACCCATAGTTCTGCCCCTAGTGGCCACTGCCTTTGCATCTCTTAACTAATAAATGGTGGTCATCTCAGGTTTACTCAACACACATGTT
Source organism: Hyperolius riggenbachi (assembly GCF_040937935.1). Classification (NCBI taxonomy): domain Eukaryota; kingdom Metazoa; phylum Chordata; class Amphibia; order Anura; family Hyperoliidae; genus Hyperolius; species Hyperolius riggenbachi. The sequence goes on from NC_090652.1 coordinate 319,070,112, forward strand.
CCTCTTTGAAATAATTGGTGGGCATGCTGATTATGGGTGTCGGAATCTTTCCTGTAGCATGTCCTGCTGGGTGCAGTTGAAGTGCAACCAGGCAGTTCTGATTTCTCTGCATTTAGTTGCATAGTTTTGATTGCATTCACAATAAGTGTCATTGCCATCTGCAATCACTCTGCAGTTCAGAGCAGCTCAGGATGCAGTCATGAATCAAACTATGGCTTGCTGCAACTGAGCTACAGCCAGACAGTGCTGAATTATCTAACTGCATGTTGCTGCAAAAGGTGCATGCATATATAATGAGAGTCCTGTCCATCTGCAATCAGCCTGCACCCTACAATCAGAGTAAGGCCTCTTTTCCACGGACTGTTGAGCTGTGAGCTCAGCAAGCAGTTACCAGGCAGCAGTGAGCAGTTTTTAGGCAGCAGTGAGCAGTTTTTAGGCAGCAGTGAGCAGTTGCCAGGCAGCAGTGAGCAGTTACCAGGCAGCAGTGAGCAGTTGTGAGAGTTTGAGAGGCATTTCACTGCCTATCAACAGTCCGTGGAAAAGAGGCCTAACAGATGATTGATTGATTACCATTCAGCTGTGTTGGAATTTGAATGCCTGCTCCATTGGAGTGATGTCCATGTAAAAGCCTCTTCCTCCTCTGATACCTCGCCCATTGTAGTGTTCAGCTTTGCCATAGCGGTTTGCTGGGTCCCATGTTTTAATAGTGAATTGCCTTACCTTGCCTTGCATGTGGACAGTTGCTGTTCCTGCATGGGCAAACAGCAGAGTCCTTCCAGTCCTGCTAGTCCAGATGCAGCCATCACTGTGGTAGTGATTGGCTAGCGATGCTACTAGTTCTGATCCTGTGGATGTAACTATAGCAGCAGTTGCTATTAGTTACGCTCCTTCCTGTACTGTCTTGTTTGTGCCTGTGTGGATGTTTGCTGTTGCTGCGGTAGTGGTTAGATTGCCAAACATTGTCTGTCCCTGTCTAATTCAGTGTGGTGAACAACAGAAGCTCAGAGCTGCGGTCGCTCTGAGCAATATTGCTCCCTGTCTCTATTCTACTACTCCTGCTGTGATCTGTGTAGTCTCTTCCACAATTGCATCCTACACTATTACCGGATATTACCCAGTCATATTGCCTTGCTTAGAGGGCTCTGGTGGTACTCTTGCCTACCCGGCCTCAGCCTCTATACCTTGCACGCTAAAGTCCTGTGGGGTAACCATAGTTGGGTAGGCTCCCTGGCCTCCTGTTCAGTGTTCACGTGGGGGCTTGATGTATAGGTGAAGAGCGTGCATTAGATTAAGGTATAGAGGCTGAAGGAAGACAAGAGATCTGCCAGGCCTCACAATGGGCAAAAAAAAAAGTGTTCAGAAGATCTCTTCTCTAAGGAGGCACATGGAGAGCAGTGATGAGGAGTTTTTCATTCAACACATCCAAGAAAAATCTGATATCTTAACCACTTGAGGCCCGTGGGCTTTACCCACCTTAAGGACCAGGCACTTTTTTTCCATTCAGACCACTGCAGCTTTCACGGTTTATTGCTCGCTCATACAACCTACCACCTAAATGAATTTTGGCTCCTTTTCTTCTCACTAATACAGCTTTCTTTTGGTGTTATTTGATTGCTCCTGCAATTTTTACTTTTTATTATATTCATCAAAAAAGACATGAATTTTGTCAAAAAAATGATTTTTTTAACTTTCTGTGCTGACATTTTTCAAATAAAGTAAAATGTCTGTATACATGCAGCACGAAAAATGTGGACAAACATGTTTTTGATATTTTTTGTCACAAGTTAGTGGAAAATGACAGTTTGTGACAAGAAAAAAAAAAAGTTTCCATTTCTGCTAACTTGTGACAAAAAAAAATGAAATCTGCCACGGACTCACCATGCCCCTCTCTGAATACCTTGAAGTGTCTACTTTCCAAATTAATGTAATTTGTGGGGTGTGTTTACTGTCCTGGCATTTTGGGGGGTGCTAATTTGTAAGCACCCCTGTAAAGCCTAAAGATGCTCATTGGACTTTGGGCCCCTTAGCGCAGTTAGGCTGCAAAAAAGTGCCACACATGTGGTATTGCCGTACTCAGGAGAAGTAGTATAATGTGTTTTGGGGTGTATTTTTACACATACCTATGCTGGGTGGGAGAAATATCTCTGTAAATGACAATTTTTTGATTTTTTTTTTTACACACAATTGTCCATTTACAGAGATATTTCTCCCACTCAGCATGGGTATGTGTAAAAATACACCCCAAAACACATTATACTACTTCTCCTGAGTACGGCGATACCACATGTGTGGCACTTTTTTGCACCCTAACTGCGCTAAGGGGCCCAAAGTCCAATGAGTACCTTTAGGATTTCACAGGTCATTTTTGTTTCAAGACTACGCCTCACGGTTTAGGGCCCCTAAAATGCCAGGGCAGTATAGGAACCCCACAAGTGACCCCATTTTAGAAAGAAGACACCCCAAGGTATTCCGTTAGGAGTATGGCGAGTTCATAGTAGATTTTATTTTTTGTTGCAAGTTAGCGGAAATTGATTTTAATTGGTTTTTTTCACAAAGTGTCATTTTCCGCTAATTTGTGACAAAAAATAAAATCTTCTATGAACTCACCATACTCCTAACGGAATACCTTGGGGTGTCTTCTTTCTAAAATGGGGTCATTTGTGGGGTTCCTATACTGCCCTGGCATTTTAGGGGCCCTAAACCGTAAGGAGTAGTCTTGAAACCAAATGTCGCAAAATGACCTGTGAAATCCTAAAGGTACTCATTGGACTTTGGGCCCCTTAGTGCACTTAGGGTGTAAAAAAGTGCCACACATGTGTTACCGCCGTACTCAAGAGAAGTAGTATAATGTGTTTTGGGGTGTATTTTTTACACATAACTATGCTGGGTGGGAGAAATATCTCTATAAATGACAATTGTTTGATTTTTTTACACACAATTGTCCATTTACAGAGAGATTTCTCCCACTCAGCATGGGTATGTGTAAAAATACACCCCAAAACACATTATACTACTTCTCCTGAGTACGGCGATACCACATGTGTGGCACTTTTTTGCACCCTAACTGCGCTACGGGGCCCAAAGTCCAATGAGTACCTTTAGGATTTCACAGGTCATTTTTGTTTCAAGACTACTCCTCACGGTTTAGGGCCCCTAAAATGCCAGGGCAGTATAGGAACCCCACTAATGACCCCATTTTAGAAAGAAGACACCCCAAGGTATTCCGTTAGGAGTATGGTGAGTTCATACAAGATTTTATTTTTTTGTCACAAGTTAGCGGAAATTGATTTTAATTGTTTTTTTTCACAAAGTGTAATTTTCCGCTAACTTGTGACAAAAAATAAAATCTTCTATGAACTCACCATACTCCTAACGGAATACCTTGGGGTGTCTTCTTTCTAAAATGGGGTCATTAGTGGGGTTCCTATACTGCCCTGGCATTTTAGGGGCCCTAAACCGTGAGGAGTAGTCTTGAAACCAAATGTCGCAAAATGACCTGTGAAATCCTAAAGGTACTCATTGGACTTTGGGCCCCTTAGCGTACTTAGGGTGTAAAAAAGTGCCACACATGTGGTACTGCCATACTCAGGAGAAGTAGTATAATGTGTTTTGGGGTGTATTTTTACACATACCCATGCTGGGTGGGAGAAATATTTCTGTAAATGACAATTGTTTGATTTTTTTTACACACAATTGTCCATTTACAGAGAGATTTCTCCCACCCAGCATGGGTATGTGTAAAAATACACCCCAAAACACATTATACTACTTTTCCCGAGTACGGTGGTACCACATGTGTGACACTTTTTTGCAGCCTAGGTGCGCTAAGGGGCCCAACGTCCTATTCACAGGTCATTTTGAGGCATTTGTGTGAGGATCCGCTCGGCTGCCTGCGCAGGCAGGCAACCTTTTGACCACTGTTCAGGTCTGCATTCTGCAGGTCTCTGGAAGAGAGACCTTTTGTCAGTTTGGCAGCTTGCTGCTGAGGAATTTGCATACGTTTGTCATGCAGATTGCCTAGCCACATCCTTTGTAGGCTTGCTCTATATATACCATGTGATATCACAGACCTGGGCTGGTCATAAGGGTTTGTCCTGTGAAACACTCCTGGAGTGTCAGCCTTGCTCATTGTTTGAAGATTAGCTTAGAGTAATTCCTGGGACTGCACTAGGCAGATTCCCTAGTGCAGTTAGGATTGCATATCTGTTTTGTTTGTCTGTTACGATTGTCCTGTCCCAGCGGTGGTCGACAGGAAGTCGTTCTGATCTTTGTTCTTGGAGTATAGCTGGAGCAGCGGTTGCTACCAGCTATCTCATCTGATCTGTCTTTCCAGGATCGCACTCGCCTTGCGCTAGTGCTGTGGATCCGTCTGATCTCCATCTCTCTTGCTGTACTTGGATCGCACTCGCCTTGTGCTAGTGCTGTGGATCCTTCTGATCTCCATCTCTCTTGCTGTACTTGGATCACACTTGCTCTGGCGGAAAGAGCAGTGGATCCAGCTCGCTCTGTTTCTGTACTTGGATCGCACTCGCCTTGCGTTAGTGCTGTGGATCCTTCTGTTCTGTCTTCCTGGATCGCGCTAGCCTCTTGCGCTAGTGCTGTGGATCCTATCTCTCGCTTATTCCTGTTTTCGTGTATCTGTCTTGTCCACTACGAACGCTTGCTGGAGGCTCGGTGAGGTAACCGTTAAGCAATCGCTCACGTCCTCTGTTTCATGTTTGTCTGTCGGTGGTTAGTTAGGCGTGCTTGTCTCTGTTGTGCTTAACACGCGGAGACCGCGCATAAAGGCGTGCACTGTTGCGAATGAGTGCGGTGTTCGCGTTTAGTTAGCGTTTGTTATTTTCCTTATCTCCTCATTGTATTATTTGCTGTGCCTTTGCTACTCTCGTGCTCTGCCTTGCTGTAGCCTTGTGTCACCTCTGGCAATCGCCTCTCTCGCGATTGCGTTCCTACTTCATATCTGCTGTTGTGTATGCTCCGTCGCGGGTTGGCGACTAGTTTGGTGCACACACATACAATCTGTCCCTGTGCTCATTCTCTTCCGCAATCGCTTCTCTTGCAATTGCGTTCTCACTTGGTTTCTTCTGTTGTGTGCAGTGGTGCTCAGCAGAGCTCGAATATTCGAGTAGCTCGAATATTCGAGCTCTTTTTCAGCTATTCGAGCTCGGTATTCGATCTCCGAATAGCTGCAGCTATTCGAATGGGCTATTCGAGTAAACGCGAATAGCCCATTCATTATTCGAGCTATTCGAGCAAACGACGGTATTCGAGCTCGAATACCGAGCTCAAATACCGTCATAGCCCAGATTGATGTCCTTAGAGCCAATCAGAGGGCTCCCAGGCCCTCTGACGGCAGCCAATCACAGAGGGGGACCCTGGCCAGCCCCTACCCTATAAATAGCGGCCGCCATGTTCCGTTTCTCCGTCCTTGCCTGAGACTTGCATAGAGAGAGAGTTGCTCCTTTGTGCTTTGGCTTAGCAAGAGCTCTATTGTGGTCATTTACCTAGCGTTTTTGCTCACATACACCTCCTATACACACCTATATTGTTGTTAGTTAGATAGACATTGTATTTTAGTTAGTAGCTTTTGTGTTACATAGAGACAGGCCAGCTGCTGCAGGCAGGCTTACAGCTTTAGGCCTCAGGGCCTGCCTGTGTGGGCAGCTGTCCTCCTGTCCTCTGTTAGTTTATTTCTCATTAGTATTAGACAGTATTAGATAGTATTAGACAGTATTTCTGCTGTCCTTTACTACTTAGTGATTGTATTTTGTATTGTAGTTATATACTGTAACTGTACTAGGACACTCACTGTCACTGTTCATAGGCTACTAGCTCCTGCGTGTGCTTGCACTCACTGTCTGTGTACACACACTCTATTTCCTTCTGAATAGTTATATACTGTAACTGTACTAGGACACTCACTGACTGTCACTGTTCATAGGCTAGCTCCTGCGTGTGCGTGCACTCACTCACTGTCTGTGTACTGTACACACACTCTATTTCCTTCTGAATAGTTATATACTGTAACTGTACTAGGACACTCACTGACTGTCACTGTTCATAGGCTAGCTCCTGCGTGTGCGTGCACTCACTGTCTGTGTACTGTACACACACTCTATTTCCTTCTGAATAGTTATATACTGTAACTGTACTAGGACACTCACTGACTGTCACTGTTCATAGGCTACTAGCTCCTGCGTGTGCGTGCACTCACTGTCTGTGTACTGTACACACACTCTATTTCCTTCTGAATAGTTATATACTGTAACTGTACTAGGACACTCACTGTCACTGTTCATAGGCTACTAGCTCCTGCGTGTGCGTGCACTCACTGTCTGTGTACTGTACACACACTCTATTTCCTTCTGAATAGTTATATACTGTAACTGTACTAGGACACTCACTGACTGTCACTGTTCATAGGCTACTAGCTCCTGCGTGTGCGTACACACACTCTATTTCCTTCTGAATAGTTATATACTGTAACTGTACTAGGACACTCACTGTCACTGTTCATAGGCTACTAGCTCCTGCGTGTGCGTGCACTCACTGTCTGTGTACTGTACACACACTCTATTTCCTTCTGAATAGTTATATACTGTAACTGTACTAGGACACTCACTGACTGTCACTGTTCATAGGCTACTAGCTCCTGCGTGTGCGTGCACTCACTGTCTGTGTACTGTACACACACTCTATTTCCTTCTGAATAGTTATATACTGTAACTGTACTAGGACACTCACTGTCACTGTTCATAGGCTACTAGCTCCTGCGTGTGCGTGCACTCACTGTCTGTGTACTGTACACACACTCTATTTCCTTCTGAATAGTTATATACTGTAACTGTACTAGGACACTCACTGACTGTCACTGTTCATAGGCTACTAGCTCCTGCGTGTGCGTGCACTCACTGTCTGTGTACTGTACACACACTCTATTTCCTTCTAAATAGTTATATACTGTAACTGTACTAGGACACTCACTGTCACTGTTCATAGGCTACTAGCTCCTGCGTGTGTGTGCACTCACTGTCTGTGTACTGTAGTGTACACACACTCTATTTCCTTCTGAATAGTTATATACTGTAACTGTACTAGGACACTCACTGTCACTGTTCATAGGCTACTAGCTCCTGCGTGTGTGTGTGCACTCACTGTCTGTGTACTGTACACACACTCTATTTCCTTCTGATTACTGATTGATTATTGTAAATTCTACTTCCTGACAGTTACTACTTAATTACTGTAGTAGGGACACTCACTCAGTCACTGTTCATAGGCTAGCTCCTGCATGTGTGTGCGCGTGCGTGCACTCACTGTTTGTAGTGTACACACACTCTATTTCCTTGTGATTACTACTGATTATTGTAACTTCTAGTTGTACTTCCTGACTGTTACTACTTACTTACTGTACTAGGGACACTCACTCACTCTCTGTTCATAGGCCAGCTCCTGCGCGTGTTTGCGCGTGCGTGCACTCACTGTCTGTAGTGTACACACACTCTATTTCCTTGTGATTACTACTGATTATTGTAACTGCTAGTTGTACTTCCTGACTGTTACTACTTACTTACTGTACTAGGGAGTCGGGACACTCACTCAGTCACCTCACCCACCAACCCACTCCATTAAAGTACCCCACTTTTCACCCGCCCTTTTCAAAAACTTTTGTGTTTACGCCCAAAACATCGAAGATGTCTGGAAGTGGCAGCCAGCGCGGTTTGGGCAAGGGGAAGGGCAGCAAGGAAATCAGGAGGAGAGGGAGCAGCATTGTGGCAAGCCGCGGGCGCGGTCGCGCCACCATGCACAGTTCCGCAGCAGCAGCAGCAGCGTCAGTGGCTAACATTCCTCCCATAGCCACTGGCCGTGGACGCCTTGGGCGCCGCCCAGCAGGAGCATCTGCAACTCACGCTGCAGAGACACAGCAGCAGCAGCAGCGTGTAGCACCTGCTCCGATTTTCCTCCAGCCGGGTTGGAAACGTCCCATTGAGGAAAAGGATGCAGACACTGTGGTGCAACTGATGACAGAGGATGAGCAGCCCGCCATCAGCTCTGCATCCGAGGCCTCCACCCTCACCACCACCACCCCTGTTCGCAGCAGCCGCCCAGCAGGGCCTGGGGAGGAGGCCAGTTCACCGTCACAAGTTGGCGACCTGTCACTCAGCAGTATTTTTACCCCAAGCACCATTAGGGTATTGTCTGCTGTTGTTGGCGATTTGGAGGAGGAGATGCTGATGGGCACTTTGGGGGATGAGGGATTGGACAGCAAGACTGTGGCGACAGTCAAGCAGCCCATCCATGCATCAGGAGAGGAGTTTGGGGGGTCATCATCCCAGCAGGACATGTTTCAGGAGGGGGAGGATGATGATGACACGGTGACAGACAGAGACTGGGTGCCACCAGCTCCAGGGGATGTCGTCATCAGCAGCTCTGAGGAGGAGAATGCGCTTGTGGGCCTTGCAAGGAGGCGCATCATTGCAAGCATTGGCAGCAGTAGGCAGGTCCCACAGCCTGCTGGTGTCTCAGGCTCAGCAGCAGCAGCAGCAGCATCTGCCAGTACCACCACCAGCCGCACCCAAGCCCCCCCCCCAACCACCACAGAGAGACAGGCAGCAGCGGTTCCATGCCGTAGGGGGTTGTTTTTGTCACCAATCTGGCGCTTTTTCACCATGCCCACTTTGTACAGCAAGTACGCCACTTGCAACCACTGTCAGCGGAAGTTGAGCAGAGGTGCAGACCCCTTAAAGTTCAGCACCAGCTCGCTCATCAACCACCTTGCTGCGAAACATTTCCACCAGCATGAGGAGTTCCAGAGGCTGAAGGCATCTGGTGCTGGCAGTGGCACCACACCCATCACTGCACAGCCTTCAGCAGCAGCAGCAACAGCAGCCACCCGCCCTCCTGCTCCTCCAGCAGCACCAGCAGGAGTGCGGAAACGCACTGCTCCTCCCCCCTCTGCAACTCCTGCCGCCGACACTGAGGCCTGTTCTGGCAGCCAGTCCTCAGTGGCCTCCTCTGCTGTGTCTGCTGATTCCCGTGCCAGCAAAAGGCCACACCAGAGCCTTTTGAGAGAGTCCTTCCAGGGGGTGGTTAGGGCTCTGCCTCCAAGCAGCCGTCGTGTGCGGCAGCTGAACGGCTTGCTGGCACGGGCCATGTGCTCCCAACTCCTGCCGTACACGCTTGTGCAGGAGGGGAGCGACATGCGTGCGCTGCTTGCTTGTGCAGCCCCAGACTGGCAGCTCCCCAGCAGACACTTCTTCGCCCGCAAGGCCATTACTGCACTGCACCGCTTTGTGATGGCCAATGTGGAGCGAGGGCTGGAGCACGCGGTTGGTGAAAGGGTCCACGTCACCATGGACTCCTGGAGCAGCCGCTTCGGGACAGGCCGCTACCTGTCTTTCACTGTCCACTGGGTCAGCTTGGTGGAAGGGGGTGAGGATGGGAGAGCAGCAGCGGGCACAGCAGCAGCAACACAGTGGGTGGTGCCCCCCCGCAGGGTCAGGGGAACTGCAGCAGGTTCCTCCGATCCTCTGCCATCCTCCGGCACACCTGGCCAAACCCCCCGCCTCAGCAGCAGCGTGAAGGCCTGCCACTGCCAAGCGCTGCTGCACTTGGTCAGCCTTGGGAAGACCAAGCTGACGGCAACCCATGTGTTGGCCAAACTCCAGGAGCAGGAGAGGATTTGGCTGACCCCCAGAGGCCTCAGAGTCGGAGAGGTGGTGGCCGACAATGGGGCCAATCTGGTTGCCGCAATAGACAGGGGAAACCTGACCCACATCCCCTGTCTTGCCCACGTGCTGAACCTGGTGGTGCAAAAGTTCTTGCGCACCTACCAGGGGATGGGCGAACTGCTGGAAACGGCAAGGAACGTTGTGCGTCACTTCCGGCGCTCGGCTGCAGCCTGTGCGAGCCTGGAAGACGTGCAAAAGGAGCTTGAGCTGCCACGCCATCGGCTGATCCTTGACGTTCCGACTCGCTGGAACTCCACCCTGGCGATGTTGGAGCGTCTGGTAGAACAGAAGCACGCTGTCAACCAGTACCTTGCCCTGGCCACTGTTTCCGCCGCTCAGAGAAGGGACAAGACCAGCAACATCCCGTCCATCGTCCCCGATGATGACTGGAGGCACATGCAGCAGGTGTGCTTAGTGCTGGCTCCCTTTCTGCAGGCCACTAACATGGTGAGCAGGGACCATGCTATGGTCTGCGAGTGGGTGCCCCTGGTTTGTCTGCTGAACAGGGCCCTCGATGCTTTGCTGGAACAGGGAGCGGCAGCCTTGGACCAGCAGGAGCGGCAAGCAGCTGCACAGTCCACCTCTGAGGGGGAGGAGGAGGAGGACTTGGTGGAGGTCCCTGACCTTGCTGCTGATGAGGGGGATCAGCACAGCGCAGCTGAGTTGGTGCGGGGGTGGAGAGAGGATGAGGCGGCAGAGGAGGAGGATGAGGAGGACAGCACTGCCGTCGATGTGCCAGCACACGTGGCCCGCCTCTTCCCAATGGCAGCGCACATGCTGGCGTGCCTGCGCAAGGACCCCAGGGTGATCCAGATGAAGCAGAGGGAGGACATCTGGATCAGCATGATGTTGGACCCACGCCTCAAGGGGAAGTTGAGCCAGTTCCTGCCGCCTGCAGGAGGAGACCCAGCGCAACAAATAAGGAGCTTGCAGCAGGCCCTTGTTGAGCGCTTGGAGGAAGCCTTCCCCCAGCCTTCCACCCCCACTGTCCAGCAGCCAGCACAGAGGCAGCAGCAGGTGCCTGCATCCAGCAGCAAGCGCCCCACAGACCTGCTGTCTCTCAGCCACGAGCTCTACAGGACTGTAGAGGCTCCGGCAGCAGTGACTAGAGAGGAGGTGCATGATGCAGCAGCATCCTCCTCCGGTCACAGCCAGCGTCTGACCCGCATGGTGGCTGACTACATGGGGTCCTACAGCGGGCTTGACAGCGATGCCCCTGTTGATCCCATGGAGTATTGGGTCAAGCGCCTGGAGATCTGGAGCGAGCTGGCGCAGTACGCCCTGGAAGTGCTGTCCTGCCCCCCTTCCAGCGTGCTGTCCGAGCGCTGCTTCAGTGCAGCTGGTGGCGTGGTCACCGAGAAACGCTCACGTCTGTCTCACAAGTCTGTGGACAGACTGACGTTTCTCAAGATGAACCAGGCGTGGGTGGAAGGCGAGTTCCTGGCCCCTGTTGTCGGCGAGAGGGGGACATGAACTGGCTAAGAACCATCGTTAATGTGCCTTACCACCCTTTACCACCTCCTGGCTCCTGCTCACTAAGCCAGCCTGGTTCAGTTTGACTATTACGTCGCCTGCAGCCACACATTTTACACCTACAGTGGGCTGCTGTGTACTGCCCTTCTGCTGTCTGTCTGTGTTTCCCACTGCCAGGGTACACAGAATTACCTTCTGCTGCCACTCTGCCACCAGCTATTACGTCAAACAATAGCTGCTCACATTACTCCTCCATTCCTCCTGCTGCTGCTGCTGTCGGTCTGTGTTTCCCACTGCCAGGGTACACAGAATTACATTCTGCTGCCACTCTGCCACCAGCTATTACGTCAAACAATAGCTATATATCTGTGTAATTGGTTTTACAAACAAAACCAAAAAACCATTAAAAAAAAAAAAAAAAGGTTTAATTTTTCTGAGGTGCCCGGGTTGAAAACTGTGTTGTCCCAGTTGTGTATTGGACACGATGTGGGCTGCACGACCGCTGTCTGGGACCTCCTGTTGTGTTTATTTACAGCCCTGGTATCACCGCTAGGTACCAGGGCTATTATGTCACGCTGCCTGCCTGCTGCCACACTCACACTACTACTCCATTCCTCCTGCTGCTGCTGTCTGTCTGTGTTTCCCACTGCCAGGGTACACAGAATTACCTTCTGCTGCCACTCTGCCACTAGCTATTACGTCAAACAATAGCTGCTCACATTACTCCTCCATTCCTCCTCCTGCTGCTGCTGTCGGTCTGTGTTTCCCACTGCCAGGGTACACAGAATTACATTCTGCTGCCACTCTGCCACCAGCTATTACGTCAAACAATAGCTATATATCTGTGTAATTGGTTTTACAAACAAAACCAAAAAAACATAAAAAAAAAAAAAAGGTTTAATTTTTCTGAGGTGCCCGGGTTGAAAACTGTGTTGTCCCAGTTGTGTATTGGACACGATGTGGGCTGCACGACCGCTGTCTGGGACCTCCTGCCTGCTGTGTTTATTTACAGCCCTGGTATCACCGCTAGGTACCAGGGCTATTATGTCACGCTGCCTGCCTCATTGACTGCCTGCTGCCACACACTCATCCTCCTCCTCCTGCTGCTGAATTTACCTCCTGCTGTCTGTGTGTTTCCACTGCCAGGGAGCACATACAATGGCGCTTCCAACATGCGTGCGCCACCAGCTATTTGTTACGCTCAAAAATAGCTGCATTTCTTTAAAAAAAAAAAATTGAAAAGAGAAATAAGTGATGAAGAAGATGAAGAAGAAGAAGATGAAGAAGAAGAAGAAGAAGATGAAGAAGAAGAAGAAGAAGATGAAGAAGAAGAAGGAGAAGAAGAAGGAGAAGAAGAAGGAGAAGAAGAAGGAGAAGAAGATGAAGAAGAAGAAAATGAAGAAGAAGAAGATGAAGAAGATGAAGAAGAAGATGAAGAAGAAGAAGAAGGAGAAGAAGAAGAAGATGAAGAAGAAGATGAAGAAGATGAAGAAGAAGATGAAGAAGATGAAGAAGAAGAAGATGAAGAAGAAGATGAAGAAGATGAAGAAGAAGAAGAAGAAGAAGATGAAGAAGATGATGATGAAGAAGATGAAGAAGAAGAAGAAGATGAAGAAGAAGAAGAAGAAGAAGAAGAAGAAGAAGACAATATAGAAGAAGAAGAAGATATAGAAGAAGATATAGAAGAAGAAGATGAAGAAGAAGATATAGAAGAAGAAGATATAGAAGAAGAAGAAGAAGAAGATATAGAAGAAGAAGATATAGAAGAAGAAGAAGAAGATATAGAAGATAAAGAAGAAGAAGAAGAAGAAGAAGAAGAAGAAGAAGAAGAAGTATATACAGTACTGAACAAAATTCTGGACACAACTTCTCTTTTTACCTTTTTTTTTTTAAAGGAACATCCCCACATAATCACTTGCTGTTGTTACTTGGAAAAAAAGATGTTTCTTGCATCATTCACCCTCAAAACAAGTGTTGGAAGCTATTTAAGGCCAATTCGAATAGTCAGCTCGAATAATGAGCTCGAATACCGACTCGAATAGTGAGCTCGAAGTCCGAGGTCGAATTGAATAGTAAAAATTATTCGACTCGAATATTCGACTGACCTCGAATAATTTACTATTCGAATTCGACCAAACTCGAATTTTAAAAAGGGGTATTTGAGCACCACTAGTTGTGTGTCCACCGTCGCAGGTTGGCGGCTAGATTGGTGGACATACATACATTCCTCATCTGAGCTTATTCGGTCTTGCGTCGCTGTTAGCAATCGCCATCTCTGGCGATTGCCTTCTCACTTTGTCTTCCTGGTTGTGTGTTCATCGTCGCAGGGTGGCGATTAGTTTGGTGGACACACATACCCTCTGTCGCTTTGATCTCTCTCTTTCAGGGCTATCTTGCCCTGCGTTTCTTCCCTTCGTGCAATTCCTGTCTGGCGTATGTGGCAGGGCAGAGGAGCTGTTCCTCTGCACTCCACAGCTCCACCTGCCGACAGGAATTTCCCTCTACAGGTGCATTGCACCTTTTGCTGGGTTCCCTCAAATTACACGCTTGTGGAGGATTTCTGCAGTGTCAGCGCACGTCTTGTGCGCTGATCACGGAGAGAATTCCACAATCGTTACAATTTGTTTTCTAGACTACTCCTCACGGTTTAGGGCCCCTAAAATGCCAGGGCAGTATAGGAACCCCACAAGTGACCCCATTTTAGAAAGAAGACACCCCAAGGTATTCCGTTAGGTGTATGGCGAGTTCATAGAAGATTTTATTTTTTGTCACAAGTTAGTGAAAAATGACACTTTGTGAAAAAAAACAATAAAAATCGATTTCCGCTAACTTTTGACAAAAAATAAAATCTTCTATGAATTTGTCATACACCTAACAGAATACCTTGGGGGGTCTTTTTTTCTAAAATGGGGTCACTTGTGGGGTTCCTATACCGCCCTGGCATTTTACGCGCCCAAAACCGTGAGTAGTCTGGAAACCAAATGTCTCAAAATGACTGTTCAGCAGGGGCGTTTCTAGGGTCCCTGGAGATCAGTGGCACCTGTGGGCGTGGCCATGCGGTGAGTGGGTGTGGCCATGGGTGGGGCCAAATGTACATGAACTTAGCAGCGGTGTAAGCTACGGATAACGGGCCTGCCCATCGAAATATTGGACGGAGCCCCCTGTCCTTTATTTCGATCATTTACAATCAGTATAGGCATAGATCAAAGATGTATACGCACATACAATTTTGATTGGTCAATCACTGAGCCCCAATTTCCCACCCCCGTGCAGTAAGTGGGCCAACAGACAATGAATTTTATGAACAGAGCTAAAATTGGCTAATCAAAATTGTATGTGTGTACCAGGCTTTACAGCTAATACTGTACATACTGAAAGTAGCAGGGATCAGCATACAATACAGCTGGTTTACAATCAATAAAGGCACAGAGTAACACCTTACACTGTACACACTGGAGGTAAATCGGCACACAGTGCAAGCACTAGAGAACAGCGTATACTGTACATACTGTAGGCAGCAGAATTCAGCACACTGCAGCTAGCGTGCCAAAAATATGACGATCACGTTGTGTGGCGTGCTTATCGCGCCGCACCAAAAAATGGGTGGGCTATGGACCAGAATATAGGTGTGGTAACGGGTGGAGACAAATTTACATGAACCTAGCAATGGTGGGACATCAGATTAGGACAGTGGTGGCGAACCTTTTGGAGGCCGAGTGCCCAAACTGCAACCCAAAAGTCACTTACCGGTATCTATCGCAAAGTGGCAACAGCAATTGAAACTAAATACTGTACAAACGTTTTAACTCATACATGAACATTATGGAAAATCCAAGTTGAAAATAAACTGTGAAGATAAACAATTTCATCCATCCTACTCCTGAAAAATGTATTCAATTTTTTAGAACCTCCCAGTTTTATTTTCTGTTTTAAAACGCTAAAAAAGTAGGTTTAATGCTATTGTCTCATATGATAAGGATTCAGCTTTTCCCATAGTCTCGCAGTTAGCAATCATGTGACCCCCAACAAGACATATTCAGCAATCATGAGGCCCCCAACAAATCAGGAGGCCCCCAACAAGACAAATTCAGCAATCATGAGGCCTCCAACAAATCATGAGGCCCCCAACAAGACAAATTCAGCAATCATGAGGCCCCCAACAAGACAAATTCAGCAATCATGAGGCCCCCAACAAATCATGAGGCCCCCAACAAGACAAATTCAGCAATCATGAGGCCCCCAACAAATCATAAGGCTCCCAACAAGACACATTCAGCAGTCATGAGGCACATAAATAGACAGCATTTCACATAAATAGGCAGAATGCCCCCTTAATATGGTAGCCCCCCCAAGTTAGGTAGTGAGTGACAGGGACCCCCAGGTTAGCTAGTGAGTGACAGGCGCCTCCAGTTAGGTAGTGAGTGACAGGGACCCCGATAGTGAGTGACAGGGAGCACCTTTAGGTAGTGAGTGAGTGCCAGGGAGCCCCTTTAGGCAGTGAGTGAGTGCCAGGAAGCCCCTTTAGGCAGTGAGCGAGTGCCAGGGAGCCCCTTTAGGCAGTGAGTGAGTGACAGGAAGCCCCTTTAGGCAGTGAGTGAGTGACAGGGAGCCCCTTTAGGCAGTGAGTGAGTGACAGGGAGCCCCTTTAGGCAGTGAGTGAGTGACAGGGAGCCCCTTTAGGGAGTGAGTGAGTGACAGGGAGGCCCTTTAGGGAGTGAGTGAGTGACAGGGAGGCCCTTTAGGGAGTGAGTGAGTGCCAGGGAGCCCCTTTAGTGAGTGAGTGCGTGCCAGGGAGCCCCTTTAGTGAGTGAGTGAGTGACAGGGAGCCCCTTTAGGGAGTGAGTGACAGGGAGCCCCTTTAGGGAGTGAGTGAGTGACAGGGAGCCCCTTTAGGGAGTGAGTGACAGGGAGCCCCTTTAGGGAGTGAGTGAGTGACAGGGAGCCCCTTTAGGGAGTGAGTGAGTGACAGGGAGCCCCTTTAGGGAGTGAGTGAGTGACAGGGAGCCCCTTTAGGGAGTGAGTGAGTGACAGGGAGCCCCTTTAGGGAGTGAGTGAGTGACAGGGAGCCCCTTTAGGGAGTGGGTGCGTGACAGGGAGCCCCTTTAGGGAGTGGGTGCATGCCAGGGAGCCCCTTTAGGGAGTGGGTGCGTGCCAGGGAGCCCCTTTAGGGAGTGGGTGCGTGCCAGGGAGCCCCTTTAGGGAGTGGGTGCGTGCCAGGGAGCCCCTTTAGGGAGTGGATGCGTGCCAGGGAGCCCCTTTAGGGAGTGAGTGAGTGCCAGGGGAGCCCCTTTAGGGAGTGAGTGAGTGCCAGGGGAGCCCCTTTAGGGAGTGAGTGAGTGAGTGCCAGGAGAGCCCCTTTAGGGAGTGAGTGAGTGCCAGGGGAGCCCCTTTAGGGAGTGAGTGAGTGCCAGGGAGCCCCTTTAGGGAGTGAGTGAGTGACAGGGAGCCCCTTTAGGGAGTGAGTGAGTGACAGGGAGCCCCTTTAGGGAGTGAGTGAGTGCCAGGGAGCCCCTTTAGGGAGTGAGTGCGTGCCAGGGAGCCCCTTTAGGGAGTGAGTGAGTGCCAGGGGAGCCCCTTTAGGGAGTGAGTGAGTGCCAGGGGAGCCCCTTTAGGGAGTGAGTGAGTGACAGGGAGCCCCTTTAGGGAGTGAGTGAGTGACAGGTAGCCCCTTTAGGGAGTGAGTGAGTGACAGAGAGCCCCTTTAGGGAGTGAGTGCCAGGGAGCCCCTTTAGGGAGTGAGTGAGTGACAGGGAGCCCCTTTAGGGAGTGAGTGAGTGAGTGACAGGTAGCCCCTTTAGGGAGTGAGTGAGTGACAGGGAGCCCCTTTAGGGAGTGAGTGAGTGACAGGGAGCCCCTTTAGGGAGTGAGTGAGTGCCAGGGAGGCCCCTTTAGGGAGTGAGTGCGTGCCAGGGAGCCCCTTTAGTGAGTGAGTGAGTGACAGGGAGGCCCCCTCTCTAGCCGCCGCCGCTCCCCCCCCCTACCTCTCAGCAGACCTCAGGATCAGCGGCGACCCGACCAGATGTACGAGCGGGCGCTGGACGCACCCGCTCGATATGCGGAAGTGATGTCACTTCCGCATATCAGTGCGGGCGCTGGGTCCTAGCGCCCGCATGATTGGTCGCCGGCTCGCCGCCTGATCCTGAGGTCTGAGACTGTCAGTGACGCGGCGGCTGGAGGGAGCCGCTGAGTCTGACAGAGGGGGCGGCCGGGCGGAGATCCGTGGCACCCCAGGAAAGATTGGGGGCACGTGCCCCCCTAAAACAGGGCTAGCGACGCCCCTGCTGTTCAGGGGTATAAGCATCTGCAAATTTTGATGACAGGTGGTCTATGAGGGGGCGAATTTTGTGGAACCGGTCATAAGCAGGGTGGCCTTTTAGATGACAGGTTGTATTGGGCCTGATCTGATGGATAGGAGTGCTAGGGGGTGACAGGAGGTGATTGATGGGTGTCTCAGGGGGTGGTTAGAGGGGAAAATAGATGCAATCAATGCACTGGGGAGGTGATCGGAAGGGGGTCTGAGGGGGATCTGAGGGTTTTGGCGAGTGATCAGGAGCCCACACAGGGCAAATTAGGGCCTGATATGATGGGTAGGTGTGCTAGGGGGTGACAGGAGGTGATTGATGGGTGTCTTAAGGTGTGATTAGAGGGGGGAATGGATGCAAGCAATGCACTGGCAAGGTGATCAGGGCTGGGGTCTGAGGGCGTTTTGAGGGTGTGGGCGGGTGATTGAGTGCCCTAGGGGCAGATAGGGGTCTAATCTGATAGGTAGCAGTGACAGGGGGTGATTGATGGGTAATTAGTGGGTGTTTAGGGTAGAGAACAGATGTAAACACTGCACTTAGGAGATTAGTACATAGCAAGGAAATGAACAGCGCTACTTAAAAACAGGCAAGTGCCTACCTGCAAAAGAGTGCAAGCCCCACTTGTGGGATATAATACACACAGAGCATACACATGACCTGTCTACCACTGGAGGAGGATGTTAGTTTCCTGTAACAGCTTGCATGCAACCTATTAAGTACTCGTCCCTCCCACTGCGTAGAAGTCGATCCTCCATGGGAGGGGCCTAACACTAACTAAATCCTAACCTATGTATATGCATAGCCTGGGTGCGGCTAATCAAATAAAATCGAAAATTGAAAATTGCACAAAAGGTGGATCAGCGCAACACCAGGCCGCCTCCGAATGGCCTCCACACCTGATCTGATTAGAGGTGTGCTGAGCCCCCCAGAAACTACAAACGCACTTTGAACCCGGAGGCGGCCTGGTGTTGCGCTGATCCACCTTTTGCGCAATTTTCGATTTTATTTGATTAGCCGCACCCAGGCTATGCATATACATAGGTTAGGATTTAGTTAGTGTTAGGCCCCTCCCATGGAGGATCGACTTCTACACAGTGGGAGGGACGATTACTTAATAGGTTGCATGCAAGCTGTTACAGGAAACTAACATCCTCCTCCAGTGGTAGACAGGTCATGTGTATGCTCGGTGTGTATTATATCCCACAAGTGGGGCTTGCACTCTTTTGCAGGTAGGCACTTGCCTGTTTTTAAGTAGCGCTGTTCATTTCCTTGCTATGTACTAATTTAATTCGTTTTTTGGTCAGCTGCTCCCACTTAACAGCCATGCTTTTGGTGTATATGCAGAGCTTCTGTTTGGGTTCAAGGTGCGTTTGTAGTTTCTGGGGGGGCTCAGCGCACCTCTGATTGGAGGCCATTCGGAGGCGGCCAGGTGTTGCGCTGATCCACCTTTTGCGCGAAACTGCACTTAGGAGGTGATCTGACGTCGCATCTGCGGGCGATCTATTGGTGTGGGTGGGAGATCAGATTGCCCGCAAGGGGCAGGTTAGGGGCTGATTGATGGGTGGCAGTGACAGGGGGTAATTGATGGGTGGCAGTGACAGGGGGTGATTGATGGGTGATTGACAGGTGATTGACAGGTGATCAGTGGGTATTACAGGGAAGAACAGATGTAAATATTGCACTGGCGAATTGATAAGGGGGGGTGGGTCTGAGGGCAATCTGAGCGTGTAGGCGGGTGATTGGGTGCCCGAAAGGGGAAGATTAGGGTCTAATCTGATGGGTAACAGTGACAGGTGGTGATAGGGGGTGATTGATGGGTAATTAGTGGGTGTTTAGGGTAGAGAACAGATGTAAACACTGCACTTGGGAGGTGATCTGACGTCGGATCTGCGGGCGATCTATTGGTGTGGGTGGGTGATCAGATTGCCCGCAAGGGGCAGGTTAGGGGCTGATTGATGGGTGGCAGTGACAGGGGGTAATTGATGGGTGATTGACAGGTGATTGACAGGTGATCAGGGGGATAGATGCATACAGTACACAGGAGGGGGTCTGGGGAGAATCTGAGGGGTGGGGGGGTGATCAGGAGGGAGCAGGGGGCAGTTTAGGGAATAAAAAAAATAGCGTTGACATATAGTGACAGGGAGTGATTGATGGGTGATTAGGGGGGTGATTGGGTGCAAACAGTGGTCTGGGGGCTGGGCAGGGGGGAGTCTGATGGGTGCTGTGGGCGATCAGGGGGCGGGGGGGGCAGATCAGTGTGTTTGGGTGCAGACTAGGGTGGCTGCAGCCTGCCCTGGTGGTCCCTCGGACACTGGGACCACCAGGGCAGGAGGCAGCCTGTATAATACACTTTGTATACATTACAAAGTGTATTATACACTTTGTATGCGGCGATTCGGGTGCTAGTAACCCGCCGGCGCTTCTGAACGGCCGGCGGGTTACAGCGCGAGGTGGGCGGAGCCAGTCCTCGGCGGCCGATCGTGTCACGAATGACGTGATCGCGCCGCTCATGCCCGTACAAGGACCGCCGCCTCTGTGCATGCGGCGGTCCTTGCGGGATCCACTCTCCGGCCGCCCCTGT
The DNA here is from genome assembly GCF_040937935.1 of Hyperolius riggenbachi. Taxonomy (NCBI): domain Eukaryota; kingdom Metazoa; phylum Chordata; class Amphibia; order Anura; family Hyperoliidae; genus Hyperolius; species Hyperolius riggenbachi. The sequence continues at coordinate 319,090,199 of NC_090652.1, forward strand.
GCAGTGGGTGGTCGGGAAGTGGTTAATCTGATATCGTACACACTTTTGATGGATATTTTTTCGTTGGGGATCAGGACCTGATCCCCCTGGGCCACATCGCTGGGCCAAGCTGCATTGGTGCAAGTTAGCTGTATAGCTGACAACGCACTGTGTTGCTATGCAGGGGGCAAAGGGACGACAGCGCTGCATGCGTGATGTCACATAGGGGAGTGGCCTGAAATTAAATTGGCCATCACTATAGGTGAGTTGATCTGCCGGGCGGATTGCTTGGGTGTCGCGGGTCGGAGATTGGGTACCTCTGTACACATGCCTGTTTATTGGCTGAGGCAGTTGTTATCGGCCAACCTCGCGTATGAGAGAGAACGGCGCCGGAGACTTGGGCGCAGGACACAGCCGGTATAAGGCTGATCCTGCTTCTGCACAAGTCCGGGCCGTGTTAATTACTATTCCCCCTCCGGGCCGCCATGGATAGTGGGGGGAATGAAATAATTCGGCTTCCAGCAATTGCTGGAAGCCGAATTATTGTTTTAAAAGCAACTTCAGGTCCGTCTTCTGACAGCGCTGAAGTTACTCCCTGTGCCTGCGATAGCCGTAGTTCCTATTACGGCCTATGGTGGCGCTGGCTGCGCCCAAGTCTCCTGCGCTGCTGCGCCCAAGTCTCCAGCGCTGGATTTACCGTGTTCGACAACCTCAGCCGAATTTAATCAAGTGTGTGCATGAGGCGGATGAGAAACAGTCCTGGCCCAAGTGGAATCTTCCTGGCAGCTGTAGAGGTGAAAAGGGGCACAGCTCTCTGTGGAGAATATGGAGGATGCCAATGACTGACCAGGGATGCTTGTTTGTTGAGGCTCTTTTGTGCACCATCTGTGCCCGTGGCAGACCCTGATGGTGCTCAGTGCAGATCCCTCATTGATGTGACATCCTGCCTGGCATGTCCTACAGTACTGCACACCTCGCCTCTATTATCGGGCCGCACACACTCCATGGCTGAGGATACTGTTCTCTGATCCTTAGTGCCCAAATCTCAGCATTGATGACATCACATTGTATAGAGGTGTGATGCAATCCTCTAATTGCGCACCGCAACACCTGCCTAGAGTGAAGTCATGTAGTATCAGTGATGGATAGAGTGAAGTCTTTCAGCACTGGTGATGTATGAGTGAACCTCTCTACCACTCACTTCCTGTGGCCGACCTTCGGTCTGCACAGAAGTCTATTGACAAAATACACTTCTGCGCAGCGGGCTGCACCGCGAACACAATCCCCCCCCCCCAACAAACCCCCCCAAAAAAGCGCTGTTATGCTGGTCTGTGAAACGTCATCTCCCCTGCATTACCTTGTTTTTGCCACAGGGCAATGCTACACCAATGTAAGTCTATGGGGTATTGCAAACCTGTGCAATGTGCACAGGTATGCAATACCCCATAGACTTACATTGGTGTAGCATTACCCTGTGGCAAAAACAAGGTAATGCAATGCACCAGTGTGAAAGGGGCCCGAATGTTTCACTGTCTCTAATCAGTGGCAGCCTATTAAGTGTCCCAGTTAGAAAAAGGGCAACAGTTCATAAATTTTCTCTCTCCCTGCCCCTCAGAAGTTGTATTCTGCCAGGAAAACTTTTAGAGCTGTAATTTGTTTATCAGAGATGTTTACTATATTCCCGAAAAGGTGCTGACAAGACAGAAGCTGTCACTTCCATGCCTAGAAATGAATTCTTTCAGGCAGCAAAATAAAACAAGTATAACAGCATGGTTATTAACCACTTTCCGACCGCCGCATGTACAAATGGCGGCCGGGAAGTAGATCCCGCAAGGACCGCCGCATGTACAATTGGCGACGGTCTTTGTACGGGCATGGGCGGAGCGATCGTTTCATTCGTGACGCAATCCTCCGCCGGGGACTGGCTCCGCCCCCCTTGCGCTGTAACCCGCCGGCCGTTCGTAAGCGCCGGCGGGTTACTAGCACCTGGATCGCCGCATACAAAGTGTATAATACACTTTGTAATGTTTACAAAGTGTATTATACAGGCTGCCTCCTGCCCTGGTGGTCCCAGTGTCCGAGGGACCACCAGGGCAGGCTGCAGCCACCCTAGTCTGCACCCAAGCACACTGATTTCTCCCCCCCCTGCCCCCTAATCGCCCACAGCACCCATCAGACCCCCCCTGCCCACCCCCCCAGACCCCTGTTTGCACCCAATCACCCCCCTAATCACCCATCAATCACTCCCTGTCACTATCTGTCAACGCTATTTTTTTTTATGCCCTAAACTGCCCCCTGCTCCCTCCTGATCACCCCCCACCCCTCAGATTCTCCCCAGACCCCCCCCCCCCAGGCCCCTGTGTACTGTATGCATCTATCCCCCTGATCACCTGTCAATCACCCATCAATCATCCATCAATCACCCCCTGTCACTGCCACCCATCAATCAGCCCCTAACCTGCCCCTTGCGGGCAATCTGATCACCCACCCAAACCAATAGATCGCCCGCAGATCCGACGTCAGATCACCTCCCAAGTGCAGTGTTTACATCTGTTCTCTACCCTAAACACCCACTAATTACCCATCAATCACCCATCAATCACCCCCTATCACCACCTGTCACTGTTACCCATCAGATCAGACCCCAATCTGCCCCTTGCGGGCACCCAATCACCCGCCTACACGCTCAGATTGCCTTCAGACCCCCCTTATCAATTCGCCAGTGCATTATTTACATCTGTTCTTCCCTGTAATAACCCACTGATCACCTGTCAATCACCTGTCAATCACCCATCAATCACCCCCTGTCACTGCCACCCATCAATCAGCCCCTAACCTGCCCCTTGCGGGCAATCTGATCACCCACACCAATAGATCGCCCGCAGATCCGACGTCAGATCACCTCCCAAGTGCAGTGTTTACATCTGTTCTCTACCCTAAACACCCACTAATTACCTATCAATCACCCATCAATCACCCCCTATCACCACCTGTCACTGTTACCCATCAGATCAGACCCCAATCTGCCCCTTGCGGGCACCCAATCACCCGCCTACACGCTCAGATTGCCTTCAGACCCCCCTTATCAATTCGCCAGTGCATTATTTACATCTGTTCATCCCTGTAATAACCCACTGATCACCTGTCAATCACCTGTCAATCACCCATCAATCACCCCCTGTCACTGCCACCCATCAATCAGCCCCTAACCTGCCCCTTGCGGGCAATCTGATCACCCACACCAATAGATCGCCCGCAGATCCGACGTCAGATCACCTCCCAAGTGCAGTGTTTACATCTGTTCTCTACCCTAAACACCCACTAATTACCCATCAATCACCCATCAATCACCCCCTATCACCACCTGTCACTGTTACCCATCAGATCAGACCCTAATCTGCTCCTTGTGGGCACCCAATCACCCGCCTACACGCTCAGATTGCCCTTAGACCCCCCTTATCAATTCGCCAGTGCATTATTTACATCTGTTCTTCCCTGTAATAACCCACTGATCACCTGTCAATCACCCATCAATCACCCCCTGTCACTGCCACCCATCAATCGCCCCCTGTCACTGCCACCCATCAATCAGCCCCTAACCTGCCCCTTGCGGGCAATCTGATCACCCACCCACACCAATAGATCGCCCGCAGATCCGACATCAGATCACCTCCCAAGTGCATTGTTTACATCTGTTCTCTACCCTAAACACCCACTAATTACCCATCAATCACCCCCTGTCACTGCTACCCATCAGATTAGACCCCTATCTGCCCCTAGGGCACTCAATCACCCGCCCACACCCTCAGAACGCCCTCAGACCCCAGCCCTGATCACCTCGCCAGTGCATTGCTTGCATCTATTCCCCCCTTTAATCACACCTTGAGACACCCATCAATCACCTCCTGTCACCACCTGTCACCCCCTAGCACACCTACCCATCATATCAGGCCCTAATTTGCCCCGTGTGGGCTCCTGATCACTCGGCCAAACCCTCAGATCCCCCTCAGACCCCCTTCTGATCACCTCCCCAGTGCATTAATTGCATCTATTTTCCCCTCTAACCACCCCCTGAGACACCCATCAATCACCTCCTGTCACCCCCCCTAGCACTCCTATCCATCAGATCAGGCCCAATACAACCTGTCATCTAAAAGGCCACCCTGCTTATGACCAGTTCCACAAAATTCGCCCCCTCATAGACCACCTGTCATCAAAATTTGCAGATGCTTATACCCCTGAACAGTCATTTTGAGACATTTGGTTTCCAGACTACTCACGGTTTTGGGCCAGTAAAATGCCAGGGCGGTATAGGAACCCCACAAGTGACCCCATTTTAGAAAAAAAAAAACACCCCAAGGTATTCTGTTAGGTGTATGACGAGTTCATAGAAGATTTTATTTTTTGTCAAAAGTTAGCAGAAATTGATTTTTATTGTTTTTTTTTTCACAAAGTGTCATTTTTCACTAACTTGTGACAAAAAATAAAATCTTCTATGAACTCGCCATACACCTAACAGAATACCTTGGGGTGTCTTCTTTCTAAAATGGGGTCACTTGTGGGGTTCCTATACTGCCCTGGCATTTTAGGGGCCCTAAACCGTGAGGAGTAGTCTAGAAAACAAATGCCTCAAAATGACCTGTGAATAGGACGTTGGGCCCCTTAGCGCACCTAGGCTGCAAAAAAGTGTCACACATGTGGTACCGCCGTACTCAGGAGAAATAGTATAATGTGTTTTGGGGTGTATTTTTACACATACCCATGCTGGGTGGGAGAAATATCTCTGTAAATGGACAATTGTGTGTAAAAAAAAAAATCAAACAATTGTCATTTACAGAGATATTTCTCCCACCCAGCATGGGTATGTGTAAAAATACACCACAAAACACATTATACTACTTCTCCTGAGTACGGCGGTACCACATGTGTGGCACTTTTTTACACCCTAAGTGCGCTAAGGCATTTTCCGCTAACTTGTGACAAAAAATAAAATCTTCTATGAACTTACCATGCCTCTCAGTGAATACTTTGGGATGTCTTCTTTCCAAAATGGGGTCATTTGGGGGATATTTATACTATCCTGGAATTCTAGCCCCTCATGAAACATGACAGGTGCTCAGAAAAGTCATAGATGCTACAAAATGCGAAATTTCACTTTTGGCACCATAGTTTGTAAACGCTATAACTTTTACCCAAACCAATCAATATAGGCTGAATGGGTTTTTTTTTTAATTAAAAACATGTTTGTCCACATTTTTCGTGCTGCATGTATACAGAAATTTTACTTTATTTGAAAAATGTCAGCACAGAAAGTTAAAAAAATCATTTTTTTGACAAAATTCATGTCTTTTTTGATGAATATAATAAAAAGTAAAAATCGCAGCAGCAATCAAATAGCACCAAAAGAAAGATTTATTAGTGACAAGAAAAGGAGCCAAAATTCATTTAGGTGGTAGGTTGTATGAGCGAGCAATAAACCGTGAAAGCTGCAGTGGTCTGAATGGAACAAAAGGGTCTGGTCCTTAAAGAGACACTGAAGCGAAAAAAATATATATGATATAATGAATTGGTTGTGTACTATGAATAATTACTAGAAGATTAGCAGCAAAGAAAATATTCTCATATTTTTATTTTCAGGTATAGTGTTTTATCTAACATTGCATCATTCTATAATATGTGCAGATTACACAACACTCAGCATTCAAAATGATTCTTTCAGAGCAGTCTGTGAACTAATGACCTCTCCTCTGGCAGAGAAAAAGTAAACAGTTGAGATAATAAAAGTCAGAAAACAGCCCTCTCCATGACTTTTGAAAGTCATAGAAATGAATGGCTTTTTTACATAGAGATAACAACTGGAGTTTCTTAACTCTTCCTGTACTGGAAACAATTAGACTGATGTATCTGATCTTAATGTTTTATTTCTTAGCTGTACTACACATACAAATTATAATATCATAATTCTTTTTTCGCTTCAGTGTCTCTTTAAGGGGGGTAAAGCCCACGGTCCTCAAGTGGTTAATGTTTTGCACTGTACACATTTATCTTGTCATGTCACACGTCAAGTACACTTTAAAGTGCCACATAAAGGAAACCTAAAGTGAAATCAATGTGACCAGTTTAACTTGCCTGGGGCTTTCTTCAGGCCCCTGTTGTCCTCCTGGTCCCTCACTGCCTTTCTGCACTCTTTCATTCAGCGGCTGTGCCCTTCTGAAAGCTGCATGCATGGCCCCAAGCCTAACACTTCTGGACTGCACTTCCATGGACGGGATCTTCTGAGCTTACATGGTTCAAAAAAATTGCTACTGTGCATGCACTGACCAATCCCAGCAATGGAAGCGTGATCAAAGAAATCTGCAACCGGGGCCACGCATGCTCAGTAGCCCGTGACTGGCCTAGTTGCTCAGCATTCGGAGGGGCCCTGTGGCTGAATAGAACAAAGCAGAACAACAGCAAGGGACCAGGATGACTAAAGGGGGGCTGGAAGAAGCTCCAGGTATTATATTAAACTGGCCACTGTTATTTCACTTTTGGTTCCTTTTAACACTGAAATCATTCTGATCATCGCACTGGAGATGAGGCCCAAATGATCGTAACTGCAAATGACACCGAAAATGCGCAATAATGAGACATAATTTGATTACCGATACGTTCAATCTGAACTTGGTTTCCATGCTGATCCGTGGCTTTTTTTGCTCGTACATCGACTGTAAATTGCTTTCCTTGGCTCTGAACTGTGATCTGGGTTTTGTTTCCATCATTTGCCTCCTCGAGCTCCAGATTTGCCATCTTATCGAAGGCGACCATGTTCCCTCCATGCTTGTACCTCCATTCCACCAGTTTACTTTTCAGATCAGCTGCTTGCTTCCGATTCTCTTGCTTTATAATTGTTTCAATTTCACTAGACACCACCAGGACGTCCCGCGTGAGGCCCAGAATCTTGATGGAGGGATCCGGTGGTTGGTAAATCACAGAGACCTGAAACTTTTTCTGCAGATCAGTTATTTTCTGCATCTCGGTGTCTTCTAGTTCAGAGATACATTCATCCTTGATCACCTTCTCAGCCTGATCACCCTCTATCTGTCTCTGTAGCCAGGCCTTTGTCTGGTCCACGTTCTCCTGGTTCTCAGCACACAAGCTGAAGATCACCGGCTCAATGCCCTCTACCAGCTGGAAGGCTCTCAGCTTCTGGACTGGCTTATGGACTGACTTCTCTACTTTTTGAGGCCAAATGAAATCTGCAACCAGAGTAAAAAAAAAGTCATAAAAACTCAAAATAAAAAATCAAATCATCATTTATTTAGAACTATCACCAGCTGCCCTAAGGCAGCCGGTGAGAATCCGACATAAAATCAAATGTTGTTTGTTTAGGTAACATGTGCAATGTCTAACTGTATAAGATTTCCTTGCAAGCTTCTGACACTTCAATTTCTTCATCAGGCATGATACAGAAATCAATCTTTATTAGTTCCATGTAAAAATTGTAACGGTTGGGTGTCGCAACTCAGATGTCTGATTATTTTGTGATCTGCAGAATCACCAATAATGCAGACGCTCTACCTGATTATGTGTGATCTGCAGAATCACCAATAATACTAGTATCACCGCACAATGAGCTGAGTGTGTAGTGCTTGGTGCAACCGTACTTTAAAAGGTTAGCGAGACCTTACCAGAGGAGCTGGTAAGGTACTATCAGTACACTGACTGTATAGTTTTGCTCAAACCTTTCCAGAGGGGCTGAAAAGGTACTAACAGTGAGAGTACAGAAAATAGTATTGCAGGTCTCTGCCAGAGGAGCTGGCAAGAGACCAGTAGCAAATCAGACAGACGATAACACGGACCTTTACCAGCGGGCCTGGAAGGTCTAACTAGGAGAAATACAGAAATAGACTGACTAGTCCTTACCAGATGAGCTGGCAAGGAACTAGTTAAACAGGTAACGAGAGAAACTACGCTAGACCTTTCCAGAGGAGCTGGAAAGGTATAACAGGTGACTAGGATAGTTTTGGCTAAACCTTCCAGAGGAGCTGGAAAGGTACTATCAGTCACTACGCAACACCTCACCAGTGGAGCTGGTGGGAGTAATGAGTAAATAACGAGTGCTCATCAGTGGAACTGATGAGCCTCCGAACCCAATAAGGCTAGGCCTCTCCAGAGGTGCTGGGGGGTACTAGCTGCGAGAGCACTGATGAGTACGGCCAGACCTTCCAGAGGGGATGGCTACGTACTAACAGGTATGGTAACTGTATAATTTGGCTAGACCTTCCCTGAAGAGCTGGCAAGGTACTATCAGTTACAGAAACCGTATAATTAGGTCAGACCTTACCAGAGGGGCTGGTAAGGTACTATCAGTCACGGCAACTGTATAGTTTGGCAAAACCTTACCAGAGGAGCTGGTAAGGTACTATCAGTTTAAGTGACAATCTAATTAGCAGAGATCGTGACTGTATAGTTTAGCTAGACCTTACCAATGGAGCTAGTAAGGTACTATTAGTCACTCTAAGGAAGAGTAGCGATACCGCACCAGAGGAGCTGGTGGGTATATAGCACACCTCACCAGTGGCAAGGGCCCACTGGTGAGTAGAATGGTCAGACAGGCTAGGTTCGGCAACAGAGAGGCAGTATCAGTACAGAAATCGTAAGGCAGAAGAGTAGTCAGTAATCGAGCAGAGGTTCAGTAATTATAGGCAGATACAGAATCAGTAAGCGAGATCAGAGTCAGAGTTTAGCCAGAGTCATACACAGGAAATCAGTAACAATAATACAATCAAATGAGCTAAATATAGATAGATGTATATCGCAATTATTGCATATACATCTATCATCAACAGGAACCTCACTAGGTATGAGCGCTAACACAATGTATTCACGACAGCAGACAGCGCCAGACTGAAGCCCGGAGGCTTAAGAAGCAGAGGAGACCTCACTGACACTCCCCCTGCACACAGCCAATCCTGGGCGCCGTGAGGCTCCTCTGACGTCAGCTGACCAACAAGTCAGCTGACAAGCCTCCTCCTAGCATAAAGGTCCTGTCTGTGTGCGCTCCCGCGCGACACAGCGACCCTATGGACAACAGACAGTCCCGTCCTTGGCGTCCTAGACGCCGGAGGGACGGGCAGGGGCACAGCCGCAGCTGCACTCGTTACAAAAATATGGCCAAAGTTTTGGAGCCGCTTAGGGCCCCTTTATCAAGGCAATATTTGCTCTGAGGCAAAAATCTACAGAAACAAAAAGATGATAAAGAAGTATAAACAAAAAAAACCAAAACAACCATTTGTACTACCTCAAACAGATAGTAAAGTGTATGTGCTATTTAACCAATCGAAAACAATTCCAGAGTGAGAAAAAAAGAATCCCAAGTAAAACTAAGAGATACCGCAGCCATGTCACTAGCAACACATTAAAATCATGCAGATGGAATCATGCAGACGTCCCAAAATTTAGCTTAAGATCACGTGACCCTGGAAGCCAGAAGCAAGAACCAACCAAACAAGCCCAAGGTGTATAAACTATGTTCCTCATGTCACATGGCAAAAAAATGTCAAGGCCCAAAACGCAGTTATGTGCAATCTTAGATTGAAAGCAGTGTCTCAGGCTAAAAGGACAGCGTGCATTGCATGCAGGATACAAAGATTCAGTATGATTAAAATAACCTGTTTGCTGCTGTGCAAAAAAATCTGATTAAAAAGGGACAAAGTCAAATTAAACACTGAACACATTGCAGGCATGTCAAATCAGAGGCAGCACCCCCAGTAACAAAAGCATGACCTGGATAAGCCCCATAGGCTCACCTTCCCCTGTACACACCAGGCTTCGACAATTATTTGGAATACCAAGGCCACAGCTTTTATTAACATTATTTGCTGGTTACATTCCATAACTAAATAACTGTTAGTATACAAAAATAAATTTTTCACTAAAACAACAACTATTATCACATGACCAGCTTTCCTTTTCTTCTTATTTCGGCAACATCAATCATCTCGTTGAGTCCCCTGCCAAGGCCGCCATCGCCAAAGTAGCCGCAAGCCATGCTCCATCTCAGCTCTGCGGGTAACTTTATTCCGTCCTTGTACTTATGCCTCCAAGTCGGCCTTGCAAAGGACCCGCCACTCAGGGAGTTGAGCCTCAACCCTGAATGCTCCGCCGCATGCTGAGGGCAGCTTCCATAGCCTCCCTCAGCCCAAACAGGAACACCTCGTTACCGACGTCATTAAGATGGACGCCATCATGCCTGAAGAAAAGTCTTTTTCTAGTAGTTTGTGTCGGACTGACAACCCCCCCTCTCTTGCTTACAAATTTAGCCATGGCTTTGTTTACCTTCCAACGGGCTCGGTTGATTTTTGCATAAGGGACCGGGGGGCGCCACTGCATTCAAGGTATCTCTGACCAGACCACTACAACCCTGGGGAAGAGCTCCCGAACTCTCACCATGAAGTATTTTAAATCTCCCATTAGGCCGTATGTGGAGTGCCAGCCCAGATCATTCCCTCCTATATGCAGTATTAACACGTCTGGAGGGCCCCAAAGCCGGGTCAGCCTGTAGAATTTCAATTTAAGCCTTTCTAGGGTAAGGCCCGGGTACCCAAACCAGTGCACCTCTGTGTCTTCTGTACCCATGCTCAAATTCCTTCCCCCCATTGCGCTGTTGCCTGTCGCTCCGCCCATACCACGTAGGAGTGCCCTACTGTCCATACTTTGCATCTGGGCTTGGGTGTACCTGTGAAGGCAACAATTGAACAACTTTAGATTTTATATTGATATATATTGCCTGTCTACCTCCCTCCCCCTAAGCCCGCCCATCCCCTTAAGCCTCCCTGCACACTGCAAATCAGTTTTCTGATTCCGATTCTGTTTTCGTTTCCGATTTTCAATTCCGATTTTCCCTGAATACATTCAAAAGAAAAATGGATCAAAAAACGCAGCATGCAGTAAAGACTAAAAATCTGAATCGAAATCGGAGGTAAAAACTGATTAAAAAGCGAAATCGGAATCGGAAATGCATGCAGTGTGCAAGAGGCCTAATATTGTTTATAGGTGTGGGTGGATGTATAGCTTAAACCTCCCCGATTTCCAACTGCCCAGTTTGCAAATCCTCTGATTGCTCATGCCCCTTGCCACCCCCTCTTTGGCTGCCCCAATGCGAAACAAATGGGACCCGTAGTCCTCTGCTCTGCAGCCCACATAAGTCAGGCATCGTTTTAGTACTGCAATAAATTGATAGCGTGAAAGGGATGACCCATTTTTGTGTTGGAGCAATGGACCTCCCCTTGTTGGGTGCTTCTGCATAAACTGCTTAAAGAGAACCAGAGATGAAGCACCCTCATGTATTTTACCTTATAAATCAGTGGGAACATGACAGTAAACACCTAATCTGCTCTTTGTTTCATTGTTCTCTGTTTAATCTGACTGTTATCACCTCTGATAAGAATCCAGACTGAGCACTCAGTCTAGCTTTGCTACGGAAAGATTATAGCTGAGCCTGTCTTCTCTGGTGTCTTTTCAAGCCCAAGCCTGCCCCCTTGTGGTTCTGCTATAATGACTCAGCTATAATCATTCCGGTGAAAGCTAGACTGAATGCTCAGTCCGGGATTCTTATCACAGCTGCTAACAGACACTTTTACCAGGGAGGATGAAACAGAGAGCAGGGTAAGGGTTTTCTCTAATGTTCTTACTGATATATATGGTAACATACACAAGGGTGCTTCCTCTCTGGTTCCCTTTAAAGAGCCCGAGAGGGCACGTGGGGCACCCAGGCAATACCCTCAAAGCTAATGTCGTCCCCTTTCCCCTCTGATCTGTCTTGGATTTTGGTATGTGGATGAATAGGGCATTCCTTCTCAGTTAAACTTCCGTGACCTGTAATCCCCCCGGTCCTTGTGCTGGCTAACTAATTCCCCCAGGCGTAGGGCCCCGTGGAAGGCTAAGGAGAAAGCTAAACTGAATAACTTCTTTTCGTGGTCATCCCGACACACCTTGCCAATGCTGGCCATGATATCTCTTAGCAACGGGGGAGTTATGGGACGTCTTATCTGCTGATTTTGGGCCTCTATGAAAACCTTTTATTGCCTGGCGCACAGAAGTCTTTCATTATATCGCTACCCACTTTGAGCTTGAACATGAAGACTAAAGCGGCCATGCTCCTGTCTATTGTTGCTGGCGAACAGCCTTTCTGGAACATTCCCCCTAGAAATACGAGGAGGCGTTCCCCGTCCATCCCCCAACCTGCGTGCGTGGGTCCTGATCTGGTCTGGAACTCCACCCATTGGCTCCATACCCGGGAATATGCCCTCCATGTGTTTTCTGCTAGTGACTGCCTAACCCAGCCCGCCATTATTTATTTAATGTATTTATAAAGTGCCAACATATCACGCAGCGCTGGACAATAAATAGGGATACATACAATATTTAGGGGTGACATACAGTAAAATGACAATACCTGAATACAAGAAAAACCAGATCACACAGCACAGTATGAGTACAAGGTAATGCTTAGTCACTGGATGGAGCATGGAGATCACACAGCACAGTATGTGTACAAGGTAATGCTTAGTCACTGGATGGAGCATGGAGATCACACAGCACAGTATGAGTACAAGGTAATGCTTAGTCACTGGATGGAGCATGGAGATCACACAGCACAGTATGTGTACAAGGTAATGCTTAGTCACTGGAATGGAGCATGGAGATCACACAGCACAGTATGTGTACAAGGTAACGCAGTTAAACTTCCGTGACCTGTAATCCCCCCGGTCCTTGTGCTGGCTAACTAATTCCCCCAGGCGTAGGGCCCCGTGGAAGGCTAAGGAGAAAGCTAAACTGAATAACTTCTTTTCGTGGTCATCCCGACACACCTTGCCAATGCTGGCCATGATATCTCTTAGCAACGGGGGAGTTATGGGACGTCTTATCTGCTGATTTTGGGCCTCTATGAAAACCTTTTATTGCCTGGCGCACAGAAGTCTTTCATTATATCGCTACCCACTTTGAGCTTGAACATGAAGACTAAAGCGGCCATGCTCCTGTCTATTGTTGCTGGCGAACAGCCTTTCTGGAACATTCCCCCTAGAAATACGAGGAGGCGTTCCCCGTCCATCCCCCAACCTGCGTGCGTGGGTCCTGATCTGGTCTGGAACTCCACCCATTGGCTCCATACCCGGGAATATGCCCTCCATGTGTTTTCTGCTAGTGACTGCCTAACCCAGCCCGCCATTATTTATTTAATGTATTTATAAAGTGCCAACATATCACGCAGCGCTGGACAATAAATAGGGATACATACAATATTTAGGGGTGACATACAGTACAATGACAATACCTGAATACAAGAAAAACCAGATCACACAGCACAGTATGAGTACAAGGTAATGCTTAGTCACTGGATGGAGCATGGAGATCACACAGCACAGTATGAGTACAAGGTAATGCTTAGTCACTGGATGGGGCATGGAGATCACACAGCACAGTATGAGTACAAGGTAATGCTTAGTCACTGGATGGAGCATGGAGATCACACAGCACAGTATGAGTACAAGGTAATGCTTAGTCACTGGATGGAGCATGGAGATCACACAGCACAGTATGAGTACAAGGTAATGCTTAGTCACTGGATGAAGCATGGAGATCACACAGCACAGTAGGAGTACAAGGTAATGCTTAGTCACTGGAGGGGAGCATGGAGATCACACATCACAGTATGAGTACAAGGTAATGCTTAGTCACTGGAGGGGAGCATGGAGATCACACAGCACAGTATGAGTACAAGGTAATGCTTAGTCACTGGATGGGGCATGGAGATTACACAGCACAGTATGAGTACAAGGTAATGCTTAGTCACTGGATGGAGCATGGAGGTCACACAGCACAGTATGAGTACAAGGTAATGCTTAGTCACTGGATGGGAGCATGGAGATCACACAGCACAGTATGAGTACAAGGTAATGCTTAGTCACTGGATGGAGCATGGAGATCACACAGCACAGTATGAGTACAAGGTAATGCTTAGTCACTGGATGGGAGCATGGAGATCACACAGCACAGTATGAGTACAAGGTAATGCTTAGTCAGTCACTGGATGGAGCATGGAGATCACACAGCACAGTATGAGTACAAGGTAATGCTTAGTCACTGGAGGGGAGCATGGAGATCACACAGCACAGTATGAGTACAAGGTAATGCTTAGTCACTGGATGGAGCATGGAGATCACACAGCACAGTATGAGTACAAGGTAATGCTTAGTCACTGGATGGAGCATGGAGATCACACCGCACAGTATGAGTACAAGGTAATGCTTAGTCACCGGATGGAGCATGGAGATCACACAGCACAGTATGAGTACAAGGTAATGCTTAGTCACCGGATGGAGCATGGAGATCACACAGCACAGTATGAGTACAAGGTAATGCTTAGTCACTGGAGGGGAGCATGGAGATCACACAGCACAGTATGAGTACAAGGTAATGCTTAGTCACTGGATGGAGCATGGAGATCACACAGCACAGTATGAGTACAAGGTAATGCTTAGTCACTGGAGGGGAGCATGGAGATCACACAGCACAGTATGAGTACAAGGTAATGCTTAGTCACTGGATGGAGCATGGAGATCACACAGCACAGTATGAGTACAAGGTAATGCTTAGTCACTGGATGGGAGCATGGAGATCACGCAGGACATTATGAGTACAAGGTAATGCTTAGTCACTGGATGGAGCATGGAGATCACACAGCAGAGTATGAGTACAAGGTAATGCTTAGTCACTGGATGGAGCATGGAGATCACACAGCACAGTATGTGTACAAGGTAATGCTTAGTCACTGGATGGAGCATGGAGATCACACAGCACAGTATGTGTACAAGGTAATGCTTAGTCACTGGATGGAGCATGGAGATCACACCGCACAGTATGAGTACAAGGTAATGCTTAGTCACCGGATGGAGCATGGAGATCACACAGCACAGTATGAGTACAAGGTAATGCTTAGTCACCGGATGGAGCATGGAGATCACACAGCACAGTATGAGTACAAGGTAATGCTTAGTCACTGGATGGAGCATGGAGATCACACAGCACAGTATGAGTACAAGGTAATGCTTAGTCACTGGAGGGGAGCATGGAGATCACACAGCACATGAGTACAAGGTAATGCTTAGTCACTGGATGGAGCATGGAGATCACACAGCACAGTATGAGTACAAGGCAATGCTTAGTCACTGGATGGGAGCATGGAGATCACACAGCACAGTATGAGTACAAGGTAATGCTTAGTCACTGGATGGAGCATGGAGATCACACAGCACAGTATGAGTACAAGGTAATGCTTAGTCACTGGAGGGGAGCATGGAGATCACACAGCACAGTATTAGTACCAGGTAATGCTTAGTCAGTCACTGGATGGAGCATGGAGATCACACAGCACAGTATGAGTACAAGGTAATGCTTAGTCACTGGAGGGGAGCATGAAGATCACACAGCACAGTATGAGTACAAGGTGATGCTTAGTCACTGGATGGAGCATGGAGATCACACAGCACAGTATGAGTACAAGGTAATGCTTAGTCACTGGAGGGGAGCATGGAGATCACACAGCACAGTATGAGTACAAGGTAATGCTTAGTCACTGGATGGAGCATGGAGATCACACAGCACAGTATGAGTACAATGTAATGCTTAGTCACTGGATGGAGCATGGAGATCACACAGCACAGTATGAGTACAAGGTAATGCTTAGTCACTGGATGGAGCATGGAGATCACACAGCACAGTATGAGTACAAGGTAATGCTCAGTCACTGGTAGAGTTGGGCCGAACCTCCGATTTTTGGTTCGCGAACCTGGTTCGCGAACTTCCGCGGAAGGTTCGGTTCGCGTTAAAGTTCGCGAACCGCAATAGACTTCAATGGGGATGCGAACTTTGAAAAAAAAAATAATTATGCTGGCCACAAAAGTGATGGAAAAGATGTTTCAAGGGGTCTAACACCTGGAGGGGGGCATGACGGAGTGGGATACATGCCAAAAGTCCCCGGGAAAAATCTGGATTTGACGCAAAGCAGCGTTTTAAGGGCAGAAATCACATTGAATGCTAAATGACAGGCCTAAAGTTCTTTCAAACATCTTGCATGTGTATACATCAATCAGGTAGTGTAATTAAGGTACTGCTTCACACTGACACACCAAACTCACCGTGTAACGCAGCGCAAACAGCTGTTTGTGTAGTGACGGCCGTGCTGGACTGGTGCGCACCATGGCGAGAGTGCAGGTTTTGGTGGCTTTACAGCCCATATGGTTGCCTGGCTGATGTAGCTGAATGACAGAACAGTGACTGTCCAGCTGATCAAATTTGGTCTGACCACAATGAGGCAACGACCTTATTATCGTGGGTGTGCCCCCCGAGACACTCATCTAGGCGCCGGTCATTGCTTCATTGTGATACGCAAGCCCCTTCACCACGGCAAGGTAATGATCATGAAGGGGAATGGGCGCATGTACATGCCTTTTCTTTTGTTGTTGCAGCTGCCCGCAGTGCAGCCAGAAAAATTAGGCAGTCATGTACACGCACCAGAAAAATTATTACAGCGGCCGCTGCTAGCAGCGGCCTAAAAAATTCAGCAATCCGCCTGGAGTCCCGGACCCTGTTGGTGGTGGCGGAGAAGGTAGCCAAGCGGCCTGCAGGCAGACATGCTGTGTGGAGGGACTGGGAGCGACTTAGTCTTCTTGGGGCAGGCCAGGCAGCCAGTCACACGGCGTGCAGGCAGAGATGCTGTGTGTGCGGGGACTGACTTAGTCTTGGGGCGGGCAGCAGCCCTCCGGGATCCATGCCTCATTCATTTTGATAAAGGTGAGGTACTTAACACTTTTGTGACTTAGGCGACTTCTCTTCTCTGTGACAATGCCTCCAGCTGCGCTGAAGGTCCTTTCTGACAGGACGCTTGCGGCAGGGCAGGAGAGAAGTTGGATGGCAAATTGGGACAGCTCTGGCCACAGGTCAAGCCTGCGCACCCAGTAGTTCAAGGGTTCCTCATCGCTGTTCACAGCAGTGTCTACATCCACACTTAAGGCCAGGTAGTCGGCTACCTGCCGTTCCAGGCGTTGGTGGAGGGTGGATCCGGAAGGGCTACGGCGAGGCGTTGGACTAAAGAACGTCCGCATGTCCGACATCACCATGAGATCGCTGGAGCGTCCTGTCTTTGACTGCGTGGACACGGGAGGAGGATTAGTGGCAGTGGTACCTTGCTGGCGTTGTGCCGTCACATCACCCTTAAAGGCATTGTAAAGCATAGTTGACAGCTGGTTCTGCATGTGCTGCATCCTTTCCACCTTCCGGTGAGTTGGTAACAGGTCCGCCACTTTGTGCCTGTACCGAGGGTCTAGTAGTGTGGCCACCCAGTACAGCTCATTCCCCTTGAGGTTTTTTATACGGGGGTCCCTCAACAGGCAGGACAGCATAAAAGACGACATCTGCACAAAGTCGGATCCAGTACCCTCCATCTCCTCTTGCTCTTCCTCAGTGACGTCAGGTAAGTCAACCTCCTCCCCCCAGCCGAGAACAATACCACGGGAAGGTTGAGCAGCACAAGCCCCTTGCGATGCCTGCTGAGGTTGTTCTCCTGCCGCTGTCCCCTCCTCCTCCTCCTCCCCCAAAGAAACACCTTGCTCATCATCCTCTGAGTCTGACTCGTCTTCTGCACACGACTTCTCTTCTTCCTCCTCCTCCCCCCTCTGTGCTGCCGCAGGTGTTGAGGAAACAGCTGGGTCTGATGAAAATTGGTCCCATGCCTGTTCCTGCCGTAACGGTTCCTGGTCACGCTCATTCACAGCTTCATCCGCCACTCTACGCACAGCACGCTCCAAGAAGTAAGCGTAGGGAATTAAGTCGCTGATGGTGCCCTCACTGCGGCTCACCAGGTTGGTCACCTCCTCAAACGGCCGCATGAGCCTGCATGCATTTTCCATCAGTGTCCAGTTGTCGGGCCAG
This sequence comes from Hyperolius riggenbachi, assembly GCF_040937935.1. NCBI lineage: Eukaryota > Metazoa > Chordata > Amphibia > Anura > Hyperoliidae > Hyperolius > Hyperolius riggenbachi. The sequence goes on from NC_090652.1 coordinate 319,108,151, forward strand.
AACATCCCCATCTTCCCAGACTGTTTCATTCTACTGTAGTTGTAGAGGTAGTGGGTGACGGCTTTCTTCTGTTCTAGCAGGCGGGAGAACATGAGCAGGGTCGGGTTCCAGCGAGTCGGGCTATCGCAAATGAGGCGTCTCACCGGCATGTTGTTTTTGCGCTGAATTTCCGCAAAGCGTGCCATGGCTGTGTAAGACCGCCTCAAATGCCCACAGAACTTCCTGGCCTGCTTCAGGACATTCGCTATGCCAGGGTACTTTGCCACAAATCTTTGAACCACTAGATTCATGACATGTGCCATGCAGGGTATGTGTGTCAGCTTCCCCATATGCAAAGCGGCAAGCAGATTGCTGCCGTTGTCGCACACCACGTTGCCTATCTCCAGGTGGTGCGGGGTCAGCCACTCATCCACCTGTTTCTTAAGAGCAGCCAGGAGAGCTGCTCCAGTGTGACTCTCCGCTTTGAGACAAGACATGTCTAAGATGGCGTGACAGCGTCGTACCTGGCATGCAGCATAGGCCCTGCGGAGCTGGGGCTGTGTAGCTGGAGAGGAGAACTGCCACTCAGCCAAGGAGGAGGAGGACAGCGAAGAGCATGTAGCAGGAGGAGAGGAGGTGGCAGGAGGCCTGCCTGCAAGCCGTGGAGGTGTCACAATTTGGTCCGCTGCGCCCTGCTTGCCATCGTTCACCACCAGGTTCACCCAATGGGCTGTGTAGGTAATGTAGCGGCCCTGCCCGTGCTTGGCAGACCAGGCATCCGTGGTCAGGTGTACCCTTGACCCAATGCTCTTCTCAAGAGATGACACCACTTGCCTCTCAACTTCACGGTGAAGTTGGGGTATGGCCTTTCTCGAAAAATAAGTGCGGCCTGGCATCTTCCACTGCGGTGTTCCGATGGCCACAAATTTACGGAAGGCCTCAGAGTCCACCAGCCGGTATGGTAACAGCTGCCGAGCTAACAGTTCCGCCACGCCAGCTGTCAGACGCCGGGCAAGGGGGTGACTGGCCGAAATTGGCTTCTTCCGCTCAAACATTTCCTTCACGGACACCTGACTGCTGCTGTGGGCAGAGGAGCAGGAACCGCTCAAGGGCAGAGGCGGTGTGGAGGAGGGTGCCTGTGAAGGTGGAAGGGAGAAAGCGGCAGAAGCAGATAATGCACCTGATGGAGGAGGAAGAGGAGAAGGAGGGTGGCTTTGCTTTTGTGTGCTGCTGCTGCTTTTGCTCAGGTGGCCATCCCATTGCTGTTTGTGCCTTTTCTCCAGGTGCCTTCGTAAGGCACTTGTCCCTACGTGAGTGTTGGCCTTTCCACGGCTCAATTTTTGTTGGCAGAGCGAACAGATGGCTTTGGTCCAATCTGAGGCACACACATTAAAAAATTTCCACACCGCTGAGCCACCCTGGGATGTGGGCACTATGGGGACCTCAGCAGCTGATGCTGAAGGGCAAGTTGGCTGGCTGTACATAGGTGGCGATACATGGTGCCGGACTCTGCCACCAGCTGTTTCTGACGAAGAGCTGCCCCAGCTTCTTTCAGCAACTTCTCTCCTCCTACTACTCTCTGACTCCCCCTCTGAACTGTCCCCCTCTTCATCTCCTCTATTGGGAACATACAGAGGATCCCTATTACCGTCATCATCGTAGTCATCCTGCCCAGCTTCGCTTGCCTCAGACAAATCCAAACTTGCACCATCAGTAGGTCCTTCATCCTCCTGACACGTTACATCCATAGTGTTGCCGCGTAACTCAGACATATGAGCTGGTGAAAATTCATCTGGCTGTAACAACAATGGCTGTGCATCAGTGATTTCAACACTAAATAATTCTTGCGAAGTGTCAAATGCAGCGGAAGTGGTGCTAGTAGTAGCGCTGGTGGCTGAGCAAGATGAGGTGTTCTGTGTCGCTAAATACTCAACCACGTCCTGACAATCTTGGGAGGTGATGGGACGTGCCTTCTTCCGAGCACTGTACTGTGGGCCAGGTCCACACGAAATTACATTTACACGACCTCGCGCAGACCTGCCGGGTGGCCTTCCTCTGGCTCTGGCACTACCTCTTCCTCTACCTGTTTTGTCCATATCGGGTATGCACGGAGTGGTATATCACACTGCGTGCACTCACGTAGGTAGGTGGGTTCACTTAACTGCACAGGTATGCGCACTGATGCGGTGGGTTCACTGAACAGAACAGGTATACAATGGCGGGTTCACAGAACAGGTATGCAGTGGCGGGTCCACTGAACAGAACAGGTATGCAGTGGCGGGTTCACTAAACAGAACAGGTATACAGTGGCAGGTTCACTAAACAGAACAGGTATGCAGTGGCGGGTTCACAGAACAGGTATGCAGTGGCAGGTTCACTGAACACAACAGGTATGCAGTGGCGGGTTCACTGAACAGGTATACAGTGGCGGGTCCACTGAACAGAACAGGTATGCAGTGGCGGGTTCACTGAACAGGTATACAGTGGCGGGTCCACTGAACAGAACAGGTATGCAGTGGCGGGTTCACTAAACAGAACAGGTATACAGTGGCAGGTTCACTAAACAGAACAGGTATGCAGTGGCGGGTTCACAGAACAGGTATGCAGTGGCAGGTTCACTGAACACAACAGGTATGCAGTGGCGGGTTCACTGAACAGGTATACAGTGGCGGGTCCACTGAACAGAACAGGTATGCAGTGGCGGGTTCACTAAACAGAACAGGTATACAGTGGCGGGTTCACTAAACAGAACAGGTATACAGTGGCGGGTTCACAGAACAGGTATGCAGTGGCAGGTTCACTGAACACAACAGATATGCAGTGGCGGGTTCACTGAACAGGTATACAGTGGCGGGTCCACTGAACAGAACAGGTATGCAGTGGCGGGTTCACTGAACAGGTATACAGTGGCGGGTCCACTGAACAGAACAGGTATGCAGTGGCGGGTTCACTAAACAGAACAGGTATACAGTGGCGGGTTCACTAAACAGAACAGGTATACAGTGGCGGGTTCACTGAACAGGTATACAGTGGCGGGTCCACTGAACAGAACAGGTATGCAGTGGCGGGTTCACTAAACAGAACAGGTATACAGAGGCGGGTTCACTAAACAGAACAGGTATACAGTGGCGGGTCCACTGAACAGAACAGGTATGCAGTGGCGGGTCCACTGAACAGAACAGGTATGCAGTGGCGGGTTTACTAAACAGAACAGGTATACAGTGGCGGGTTCACTAAACAGAACAGGTATACAGTGGCGGGTTCACAGAACAGGTATGCAGTGGCAGGTTCACTGAACACAACAGGTATGCAGTGGCGGGTTCACTGAACAGGTATACAGTGGCGGGTCCACTGAACAGAACAGGTATGCAGTGGCGGGTTCACTAAACAGAACAGGTATACAGTGGCGGGTTCACTAAACAGAACAGGTATACAGTGGCGGGTTCACTAAACAGAACAGGTATACAGTGGCGGGTTCACAGAACAGGTATGCAGTGGCAGGTTCACTGAACACAACAGGTATGCAGTGGCGGGTTCACTGAACAGGTATACAGTGGCGGGTCCACTGAACAGAACAGGTATGCAGTGGCGGGTTCACTGAACAGGTATACAGTGGCGGGTCCACTGAACAGAACAGGTATGCAGTGGCGGGTTCACTGAACAGGTATGCAGTGGTGGGTTCACAGAACAGGTATGCAGTGGTGGGTTCACAGAACAGGTATGCAGTGGTGGGTTCAATGAACAGGTATACAGTGGCGGGTCCACTGAACAGAACAGGTATGCAGTGGCAGGTTCACTGAACAGGTATGCAGTGGCGGGTTCACAGCACAGGTATGCTGTGGTGGGTTCACAGCACAGGTATGCAGTGGTGGGTTCACAGCACAGGTATGCAGTGGTGGGTTCACAGCACAGGTATGCAGTGGTGGGTTCACAGCACAGGTATGCAGTGGTGGGTTCACAGAACAGGTATGCAGCCAGACAGGAACAAGTTAAGTCTAACTAATCTTTCCCTGAGAGACAGTCTGCAACAGCTCGCCCTACTCTCACTAACGCAGGCAGCACACGAGTGACCGTAATGACCGCCGCTGCCTGCCTTATATAAGGGGGGGTGGGGCTCCAGGGGCTAGTGTAGCCTAATTGGCTACACTGGGCCTGCTGACTGTGACGTAGAGGGTCAAAGTTGACCCTCCATGTGCATTATGGGGCAAACCGAACTTCCGCAAAGGTTCGCCTGCGGGACGCGAACGCGAACCACTGAAGTTCGCATGGAACCGTTCGCAGGCGAACCGTTCGGCCCAACTCTAGTCACTGGATGGAGCATGGAGATCACACAGCACAGTATGAGTACAAGGTAATACTTAGTCATTGGATGGCAGCATGGGGATTAGGCACATTAGGTTCACTCAGATGCATAGCATGGGTGCACAGTAATGGAGGTGCATGATCAGGTAGGACACAAAAGGAGGAGGACCCTGCCCAAAGGCTTACAATCTAGAGTATGGCGAAATGATGTCCCATAGGTGACGTGGTACCTGCACCGGTAGAGCATGTACTTGCGGAGCCAGTTCCCGGAAACGTTCCAGCTGAAAACGAGACAAAGCATCTGCTATACCGTTAGATATTCCCAGTAGGTGGATGGCTCTGAATTTGATATTGTGCTTTAGGCATTGCAATAGAAAGTGCCTGACTAGGTTGACCACTGTCCCTGAGCTGGATGTCAGTTTATTCACTACCGCCACCACCACCATATTGTTGGTGTTGAATATCACAGATTTATTGGCCAGTGCTGGGCCCCAAACCTCTGCCACGACTACCAGCGGGAAGAATTCCAGTAAAGCCAAGTTCCATATGAGGGGAGACCTGCGCCAGGCAGGCGGCCACCGGCCATGGCTCCATTGCCCTTGAAAATATGCCCCGAAACCAATACTTCTGGACGCGTCAGTGAACAGCTCCATCTGCTTGCTGTGCATTGGCTTCTCCAACCACAGTGTCCTACCATTGTAATAATCGAGGAAGTGTTTCCACTAGTGATGGGCCGAACCTCCGATTTTCGGTTCGCGAACCGGGTTTGCGAACTTCCACGGAAGGTTCGGTTCGCGGAAAAGTTCGCGAACCACAATAGACTTCAATGGGGAGGCGAACTTTGAAAAATGGAAAAAATTATGCTGGCCACAAAAGTGATGGAAAAGATGTTTCAAGGGGTCTAACACCTGGAGGGGGAATGGCGGAGTGGGATACATGCCAAAAGTCCCGGGGAAAATCTGGATGTGACGCAAAGCAGCGTTTTAAGGGCAGAAATCACATTGAATGCTAAATGACAGGCCTAACGTGCTTTAAAACATCTTGCATGTGTATATATCAATCAGGGAGTGTAATTAGAGTACTGCTTCACACTGACACACCAAACTCACTGTGTAACGCACCGCAAACAGCTGTTTGTGTAGTGACGGCCTGTAAGAATTGGACTATACAGGTCTCAATGCTTTTGTCTGTGTGAGCAGCCATTTCCAATCACACAGGTAAACAATAGTCTGGGTGCTGGATTCTTCTTCCACAAGCAACAGTTAAACAAAAGCCCTAGAGACAAAAGACTTCACTTCCTGTTTAACTGACCTTAGGCGGAGATAAAGTTCAAATCTGCATCCTTTCAGCCAATGACACTGAGCCTCCTTCTCACAGGGAAGTGATGTATGGTGAGGGGGTGGAGTCAAGGGGTATATTGTCTTTGAGCATGCTGTTTTCTACTCTCTGTGTGCTGTGGTCTGCGGTGAGAGCTGTTATATCTTGGCTTGGGTAAGATAAGATCATGTAATGGTTCTGGGTAATATGGGTTGTATTTGTAGGACATATTGGGAAGCTGCATTCAGGTTACCTGTATTAATGTATACATTGTGTGCATTGGTTTCTAAGCTTTATGCTTTATACTGTTGAATTTCACTCTACTTGTTGCTTACTGTAATACATCAATGTCTGTGCCTGTATCACAAATATCACATGCAATATAAACGTTATGAGATGCATTTCCACCAATTTGAGTGTTGCGTGGTGTCTGTACCTCTTAGCTAGACAGAGATGCTGTTCCATAGACTTGAGTGTTGTGGCTCAGCTCTGTGTCTCTTAGCTGGAGAGAAAATATTCACTTAGAAGGGGGAGAATTTTACCTGGGTTGCAGATCTGAGATCTGCTAAATTATCTTGTAGCTGCCTCCAATGAAATTGAGCTATCACGGCCATGCTGGACTACTGCGCAACATGGCGAGATTGCTCTTCCTCACTCAGTGATGTCAGGTAATGTGTGACTTCCTTCTCAACTTTCCATGGCATTGTTAAAAAGCTTACGTTTTGTTTTTAAATTACATTTTCTACTTGCTGTGTACTTGTTCAGTACCGCTACAATGAGAATCCTATGGAGGCGGGCATGGGCGTCCGCAGAAAATTTTCCAGGGGGGGGGGGCAAAAAGTGGGGAGCAAAAAGCGGGGCAAATGTGGGTTGGTGTTGTGTGGCGCGCATAGCGCGCCAAAAAATGGAGATACGTCATGCGGCTCGCTTAGGGCGCCGCACCGAAAAATGGGTGTGGTCATGAACCAGAATGTGGGTGTGGTCGTGGGTGGAGACAAGTTTACATGAACTAAGCAATGGTGGGACATTAGATTAGGACAGTGGTGGCGAACCTTTTGGAGGTCGAGTGTCCAAACTGCAAAGTCACTTTACTATCACAAAGTGCCAACAGCAATTTAAACTAAATACAAACGTTTTAACTCATACATGAACATTATGGAAAATTAAGTTGAAAATAAACTGTGAAGATAAACAATTTCATCCATCGTACTCCTGAAAAAAATTATTCATTTTTTTTAGAACCTCCCAGTTTCATTTTCTGTTTTAAAAAGCGGAAAAAGTAGGTTTAATGCTATTGTCTCATATGATGATGATTCAGCTTTTTCCATAGTCTCGCAGTTAGCAATCATGTGACCCCCAACAAGACAAATTCAGCAATCATGAGGCCCCCCCCCCATCAAGACAAATTCAGCAATCATGAGGCCCCCAACAAGACAAATTCAGCAATCATGAGGCCCCCCCCCCCCATCAAGACAAATTCAGCAATCATGAGGCCCCCAACATGACCAACTCAGCAATCATGAGGCCCCCAACAAGACAAATTCAGCAATCATGAGGCCCCCAACAAGACAAATTCAGCAATCATGAGGCCCCCAACAAGACAAATTCAGCAATCTTGAGGCCCCCAACAAATCATGAGGCCCCCAACAAGACAAAGTCAGTAACCATGAGGCCCGCAACAAGACAAATTCAGCAGTCATGAGGCACATAAATAGACAGCTTTTCACATAAATAGGCAGAATGCCCCCTTAATATGTAGACACCTCTCACCTGGCAGCAGTTCCCCAAAATACACTCAATCTGACAGCAGTGGTTCCCAAAAAATAGGTAGCCCCAGGTCTATAGGTGTCCCCAGAATAGGTGGCCAGCGGTATAGATGTCCCCAGAACTGGTAGCCAGGGGTAGAGATGTCCCCAGAACAGGTAGCCAGGGGTATATGTGCCCAGTATATGTAGGCAGGGGTATATGTGCCCAGTATATGTAGGCAGGGGTATATGTGCCCAGTATATGTAGGCAGGGGTATATGTCCCCAGTATATGTAGGCAGGGGTATATGTCCCAGTATATGTAGGCAGGGGTATATGTCCCAGTATATGTAGGCAGGGGTATATGTCCCAGTATATGTAGGCAGGGGGATATGTCCCAGTATATGTAGCCAGGGGGATATGTCCCAGTATATGTAGGCAGGGGGTATATGTCCCAGTATATGTAGGCAGGGGGTATATGTCCCAGTATATGTAGGCAGGGGGTATATGTCCCAGTATATGTAGGCAGGGGGTATATGTCCCAGTATATGTAGGCAGGGGGTATATGTCCCAGTATATGTAGGCAGGGGGTATATGTCCCAGTATATGTAGCCAGGGGTATATGTCCCAGTAAATGTAGGCAGGGGTATATGTCCCCAGAAAAAGTAGCCAGGGGTATATGTCCCAGTATATGTAGGCAGGGGTATATGTCCCAGTATATGTAGGCAGGGGTATATGTCCCAGTATATGTAGGCAGGGGGTATATGTCCCAGTATATGTAGGCAGGGGTATATGTCCCAGTATATGTAGGCAGGGGTATATGTCCCAGTATATGTAGGCAGGGGTATATGTCCCAGTATATGTAGGCAGGGGGTATATGTCCCAGTATATGTAGGCAGGGGGTATATGTCCCAGTATATGTAGCCAGGGGGATATGTCCCAGTATATGTAGGCAGGGGTATATGTCCCAGTATATGTAGCCAGGGGTATATGTCCCCAGAAAAAGTTGCCATGTGTGCAGGAGGAGGGGAGCAGCGCAGAGAAGAGGGAGAGCTATGGGCACTCACCTTAGGGGGCTCTCCCTCCCTCTCTCGCTCGCTCTCCCCTCCGGAGTCCGGAATGAAGTGTGCAGTGGCTGGCAGCGGGCGGAACTTACCTCCTCTCGTCGCACGCGCCGGATGGATTAGCCGCTACTCTGGTCTGATCCAGAGACGAGGTAAGTTCCGCCCGCTGCCAGCCGCTGCACACTTCATTCCGGAGGGGACAGCGAGGGAGAGAGAGCCCCCTAAGGTGAGGGAAGGGGGGGGGGGGGAGACGTCCGCCCTTCCCCACTGTGCCCATAGCTCTCTCTCTCTTCTCTGCGCTGTTCCCCTCCTGCTGGCTGCACGGGCACGCGGCCAGGGGGGGGCAGCGGGCGGCCAGGCTCGGGCAGATGCCCGGTTTTGCCGTATGTGCGGACGCCAATGGAGGCGGGCAAGTCTGACATTGTGACCCCGGTTAAAGGCCGGGGAATGAGGGATGGAATCTGGTGTGGAGCCTGAGCAACGCTACACATCCAAGGAGGGCAGCAGGCAGGCATGCACGCCCGCCCGCCCCGAGGTAGTGACCAAAAACAACAATACAGGAGGAGGACTTTCGAGGCCCTGCTGTGTATTTGAAATGAATGTACTTTAAATCCTTTAACGAGAACCAGTTATGGCGGGCAAAGATGACACCACATTCCTTTCACGAGAATCATATGGAGGCGGGCAAGTCTGCCATTTGTGAGTGACCCTGGGTAATGGCCGTGGAATGAGGGGTTTGAATCCGGTGTGGAGCCTGAGCAACGGCTACCACTACACATCCAAGGAGGGCAGCGGGCAGGCATGCATTACAGGACTTTGAGGCCCTAATTGTAATGAATCAACTTTAAATCCTTTAACGGGAATCCGTTATGGAGGGCAAGTCTGCCATTGTCACCGCGAGGAATGAAGGTTGGATTCCGGACGGAAGTGGGAGCCTGCTGAGACCCATGCTGTAGCTGCCCTGACCGTGCTTTGCAGACCAGGCATCTGTGGTCAGATGGACCCTTGAGCCAGCGGAAGACAAACCAAGTCGAAAGCGTTTGCCAAGGAGGGCAATTTTTGTTGGAATTTTTGTAAATTGTTTGAAAATGTAGATGGTTGTATTTTTAAATTGTTTGAAACTTTAAATGGTTGTATTGCGTTCCGGAGTTGGAGCCTGATCAACGCCTACCACCACACATCCAAGCAAGGAGGGCAGCAGGCAGGTAGGCATGCATGCCTGCCCCGAGGTAGTGACCAAAAACAACAATACAGGACTCAGCAGGACCTTTTGAGGCCCTAATTGTAATGAATCAACTTTAAATCCTTTAACGGGAATCCTTTATGGAGGGCAAGTCTGATGGTGCCTTCACTGCGATTCACCAGGTTGGTCTCCGGCGAGAATCCGTTATGGAGGGCAAGTCTGCCATTGTCACCGCGGGGAATGAAGGTTGGATTCCGGCCCGAAGTGGGAGCCTGCTGAGACCCATGCTGTAGCTGCCCTGACCGTGCTTTGCAGACCAGGCATCTGTGGTCAGATGGACCCTTGAGCCAGCGGAAGACAAACCAAGTCGAAAGCATTTGCGAAGAATGTTTTACGGAGGGCAATTTTTGTTGGCATTTTTTTAAATAGTTTGAAAATGTAGATGGTTGTATTTTTAAATTGTTTGAAACTTTAGATGGTTGTATTTTTAAATTGTTTGAAACTGTATCCGTTCAAGTGCAAGTTATGCACTGACTGCTAGGTATAATCTGCAGTCACAGATGCAGTGAAAGGTATGCAGTGAGTGCAAACATCCGTTTGTGTAGTGACGGCCGTGCTGGACTGGTGCGCACCATGACGAGAGTGCAGGTGATGGTGGCTTTTCAGCCCATATGCTCGCCCGGCTGATGTAGCTGAATGACAGAACAGTGACTGTCCAGCTGATCAAATTTGGTCTGACCACAATCAAACAACGACCTTATTATCTTTGGTGTACCACCCCCACCCGAGACACTCATATAGCCGGCGGTCATTGCTTCATTGTGATACGCAAGCCCCTTCACCGCGGCAAGGTAATGATCACGAAGGGGGATAGGCACATGTACATGCCTTTTGTTTATTGTTGCAGCCGCCTGCAGTTCAGCCATAAAAATTATGCAAGCATGTGCATGCCCAAGAAAAATTAGTATAGCGGCCGCTGCTAGCAGCGGCCTTAAAAATTCTGGAATCCGCCTAGAGTCCTGGACCCTGGTGGTGGTGGCGGCGGAGAAGGCAGTCAAACGGCCTGCAGGCAGAGATGCTGTCTGTGGGGACTGACTTAGTCTTTGGTCGTGCAATAGCCCTCAGGGATCCATGCCTCGTTCATTTTGATAAAGGTCAGGTACTGAACACTGTCATGTTGGTGGAGGTTGGATCCCGAAGGGCTACTGCGAGGCGTTGGACTAAAGAATGTCCGCATGTCCGACATCACCCCGAGATCGCTGGAGCGGCCTGTCCTTGCCTGCGTGGACTGGTGAGGAGGAGGAGGAATACTGCCAGTGGTACCTTTATTGCGTTGTACTGTCACATCACCCTTAAATGCATTGTAAAGCATCATTGACAGCTTGTTCTGCAAGTGCAGCATCCTTTCCGCCTTGTGTGGAGTTGGTAACAGGTCTGCCACTTTGTGCCTGTACCGAGGGTCTAGTAGCGTGGCCACCCAGTACAGGTCATTCCCCTTGAGTTTTTTGATACGGGGGTCCCTCAACAGGCTGGACAACATGAAAGAGGCCATCTGCACAAAGTCGGATCCAGACGTACTCTCCATCTCCTTTTGCTCTTCCACAGTGACGTCACGCAACTCCTCTTCCTCCCCCCAGCCACGGACAATACCACGGGAACGTGGAGCAGCAAAAGCCCCCTGTGACGGCTGCTGCGGTTGTTCTTCTGCCGCCTCTTCCTCCTCCACAGAAACACCTTCCTCATAATCATCCGAGTCTGACTCCTCTCCTTCCCCACACGACTCCTCTTCTTCCTCCTCCTCCTCCCCCCTCTGTGGTGCCGCAGGTGTTGAGGAAACCTGTGGTTCGGCTGAAAATTGGTCCCACGACTCCTCCTGCCGTAGCTGTTCCTGTTCCCGCTCCTCCACAGCTTCATCCACCACTCTATGCACGGCACGCTCCAGGAAGTAAGCGTAGGGGATCAAGTCGCTGATGGTGCCTTCAGCGCGACTCACCAGGTTGGTCACCTCCTCAAACGGCCGCATGGTCCTGCATGCATTTCGCATCAGTGTCCAGCTGTTGGGCCACAACATCCCCCTCTTCCCAGATTGTGTCCTTCTACTGTAGCTGTACAGGTACTGGGTGACGGCTTTCTCCTGGTCTAGCAGGCGAGAGAACATGAGCAGGGTGGAATTCCAGCGAGTCGGGCTATCGCATATCAAGCGTCTCACCGGCAAGTTGTTTTTCCGCTGAATGTCCGCAAGCCGTGCCATGGTCGTATAAGACCGCCTGAAATGCCCACACAACTTCTGGTCTGCTTCAGGACGTCCTCTAAGCCTGGGTACTTTGAGACAAATCTTTGCACGACCAGATTCAGCACATGTGCCATGCAGGGTACATGCGTCAGCTTTCCCAAATTCAAAGCGGAAAGGAGATTGCTGCCGTTGTCACACACCACGTTGCCGATCTCCAGCTGGTGCGGGGTCAGCCATTGCTCCACCTGTTTGTTAAGAGCAGCCAGGAGAGCTGCTCCAGTGTGACTCTCCGCTTGTCTAAAATTGCGTGACACCGTCGTACCTAGCATGCAGCGTAGGCTCTGGGGAGATGGGGCTGTGTAGCTGGAGATGAAGAGGAGATGGCAGCACCGCTAGAGTTCAACTGACACTCAGCTGAGGAGGAGGAGGTTGACAGCGAAGAGGATGTAGCTGGAGGAGAAGGAGAGGAGGTGGCAGGAGGCCTGCCTGTAAGCCGTGGAGGTGTGACAAGTCGGTCCGCTGCACACCCACGTACTCCCTGCTTGCTGCCATCGGTCACCAGGTTGACCCAATGGGCTGTGTACGTAATGTAGCGGCCCTGCCCGTGCTTGGCAGACCAGGCATCCGTGGTCAGGTGGACCCTTGACCCAACGCTCTTCGCAATAGTTGACACCACTTGCCTCTGAATTGCACGGTACAGTTTGGGTATGGCCTTTCGTGAAAAATAAGTGCGGCCTGGTATCTTCCACTGCGGTGTCCCAATGGCCACAAATTTACGGAAAGCCTCTGACTCCACCAGCTTGTATGGTAATAGCTGGCGAGCTAATAGTTCCGCCACACCAGCTGTCAGACGCCGGGCAAGAGGGTGACTGGCCGAAATTGGCTTCTTCTGCTCAAAGACTTCCTTCACGGACACCTTGCTACTGCTGTGGGCAGAGGAGCAGGAACCGCTCAAGGGCAGAGGCGGTGTGAAGGAGGGTGGCTGTGAAGGTTCAAGGGAGAAAGCGGATGAAGAGGACGATGCACCTGAAGGAGGAAGAGGAGAAGGAGGGTGGCTTGTCTTTTGAGGGGTGCTGCTTTTCCTCAGGTATTCTTCCCATAGCTGTTTGTGCCTTCTCTCCAGGTGCCTTCGTAAGGCACTTGTCCCTACGTGACTGTTGGCCTTTCCACGGCTCAATTTTTGGAGGCAGAGAGAACAGATGGCTTTGCTCCTATCTGAGGCACACACCGTATAATATTTCCAAACCGCAGAGCCCCCCTGGGGTGATGGCACTACGGTGGCATCAACAGCTGACCTTGAAGGGCATGTTGGCTGGCTGGCCATAGCTGGCGATACATGGCGCTGGACACTGCCCCCAGCTGTTTCTGAGGACGAGCTCCCTCTGTTTCTATCATGGAGTCGTCTCCTCCTAACTGTCACCCTGGTCATCTCCTCTATTGGGTACATACGTGACATCCGTATAATCGTCATCATAATCCTCCTGCCCAGCTTCGCTTTCCTCAGACACCTCCTCAACTGCACCAACTTCAGGTGGATAATCATGCCCCTCCTCACACATTATGTCCATACTATTGCCACCTAACTCAGACGTATGAGGTGGTGTATCTGCGCCTTCTTCTTGTTGTTGCAGTAGTGGCTGTGAATCAGTGATTTCACCACCACCACCACCAAATAACTCCTGCGAAGTGTCAAATGCAGCGGATGTGGCGCTTGTTGTAGCGCTGGTGGCTGCAGGAGATGAGGTAGTTATATATGCAGTGAGGTGAGTTCACAGAACACAGAAGGTAGCTATGTGCCGCGAGGTGAGTTCACTCAACCCAAAGGTAGTTATATATGCAGTGAGGTGAGTTCACTCAACCCAAAGGTAGTTATATATGCAGTGTGGTGAGTTCACTGAACACAAAAGGTAGCTATATGCAGTGAGGTGAGTTCACTGAACACAGAAGGTAGCTATGTGCAGTGAGGTGAGTTCACTAAACCCAAAGGTAGTTATATATGCAGTGTGGTGAGTTCACTGAACACAAAAAGGTAGCTATATGCAGTGAGGTGAATTCACTGAACACAAAAGGTAGCTATATGCAGTCAGCTGAGTTCACTCAACCCAAAGGTAGTTATATATGCAGTGAGGTGAGTTCACAGAACACAGAAGGTAGCTATGTGCAGTGAGGTGAGTTCACTCAACCCAAAGGTAGTTATATATGCAGTGAGGTGAGTTCACTGAACACAGAAGGTAGCTATGTGCAGTGAGGTGAGTTCACTCAACCCAAAGGTAGTTATATATGCAGTGTGGTGAGTTCACTGAACACAGAAGGTAGCTATGTGCAGTGAGGTGCGTTCACTCAACCCAAAGGTAGTTATATATGCAGTGAGGTGAATTCACTGAACACAACAGGTAGCTATATGCAGTGAGGTGAATTCACTGAACACAAAAGGTAGCTATATGCAGTGAGGTGAATTCACTGAACACAAAAGGTAGCTATATGCAGTCAGCTGAGTTCACTCAACCCAAAGGTAGTTATATATGCAGTGACGCAAGTTCACTCAACACAAAAGGTAGTTATGTGCAGCGAGGTGGGTTCACTCAACACAAACGTAGGTGTATGCAGTGATGAGGTGGGTTAACTAAGCACAACAGGTACTAGTAGTAGGTAAATGCAGTACTGGGTAGGTAGTACAATGTGCAGCTCCCTGTCACACACACACAGGTGTCACTGAATGTGCTGCTGAATGCTGGTGGGCTGCTGGCAGTGGTACACACACATTATGAATTAGCAATGCTGTCTAAGCAACACAAGTGTATCACACACACAGGTAGTAGTCAATGAATGTGCTGCTGCTGCTGCTGGCAGTGGGACACACACAGTATGAATTAGCAATGTTGTCTAAACAACACAAGTGTATCACACACACAGGTAGTTCTAGTCACTGAATGTGCTGCTGCTGCTGGCAGTGGGACACACAGTATGAATTAGCAATGTTGTCTAAACACCACAAGTGTCAGTTTCAAACACAGAAAAAAAAATTGATCACAGCAGGATGAGCTCTGAAAAGAGCTTTTCTGGGGCGCTATTATAGCAATAAGATTCAGCTAAGCAAGCTAAGAAGGCAAGAGCCTGACTAATCTGTCCCTAGGAGAACAAGTCTGCAGCAGCTTTCCCTATTCTGTCTCTAGCAGGCACACGAGTGAGGCTAATGCCCGCCGGAGCCTGCCTTATATAAGGGGTGGGTGGGGCTCCAGGGCTTAGCGTAGCCTGATTGGCTACAATGCGCCTGCTGACTGTGATGCAGAGGGTCAAAGTTGACCCTCATAGAGCATTATGGGGCGAATCGAACTTCCGGGAAAGTTCGCCTTCGCCACCCGATGTTCGCCTGGAACCGTTCGCCCGCGAACCGTTCGGCCCATCTCTAGTTTCCACACCCTTAAATCCTCTTTTCCCTCTGCCTTTATCCTAATGTGGTGTTTTGGGTTTGTGACCCCTACTGTCAGAAAAGCCAGTCTCCTACAGAAAATCCTACCCATTGGCATAACGTTGCATGCAAAATTCTGCTTCCCCAACAGCGACTGTAGCGCCTTTAGCGTTAATTTTTTTAGTTATTGCCCTTGTGATCTCTCCTCTTAAAGGGACTCTGTAACAAAAATGTCATTGTGTTTTCTACCATCCTACAGGTTCCTAAACCTATTATAATGTGCTCTGGCCTACTGCAGCACTTTATACTATCACCATCTCTGTAATAAATCAGCTTATCTTTCCCCTGTCGGACTTGTCATCCTGTGTCTGGAAGGCTGCCAACTCTTCAGTGTGATCTGCTATGCATGCCCCATCTATGCACACTCCCCTGTGTGTGTGTGTTATTTACATTAGCCAGCTTTTCTCTGCTCTCTTATCTTTTACAAGCTGGATAAATCCTCTGTTCACATACTGATGAGTCACATACTGCAGAATTACAGACAAGGGGGCAGAGCTGTCTGCAAGAGTAAACAAACAATCAGCTTGTAACTCTTCAGTGAGCTGCAGGGGAAAGAAACACACAAATGATCTCTTGAGATTCAAAAGGAAGGGTGTATACAGCCTGCTTGTGTATGGATGTATTTTCTATGTGTGGATATACTGTACATCAACCTACTTCCTGTTTTGGTGGCCATTTTGTTTGTTTATAAACAAACTTTTTAAAACTGTTTTTAACCACTTTTAATGCGGCGGGGAGTGGCGAAATTGTGACAGAGGGTAATAGGAGATGTCCCCTTACGCACTGGTATGTTTACTTTTGTGTGATTTTAACAATACAGATTCTCTTTAAGTCAGTCAGTTTGTCCTGTGGAAGTCTGTACTCCATAGCTATTGAATCGATCTCGATTCCCAGGAACTTGATCACCTCAGTGGGGCCCTCAGGCTAAGTTCACAGTGGGACGTTAAAGTCGCACGTTAAAACAGCATTTAACGCAGAATAACTCACTGCAATGAAAAATCAATGACCTGTTCACAGTGCACACGTTGCGTTAGTGTCTAATGCTGCACGTTAAGTAAAAGTACTGCATGCAGTGCGTTATACACGTTATTAGCTACGTTAGACTGTTTGCACATGCTCAGTAATGACTTGTAAGCATACTTTTCATTGCCTGTATTTTTTACTGTATCTGCTGTATGTGACGGTAACGCTGCGTTGCCACTTTTTGGGCGCGTTGCGTTGTAAGTTTGCGGTGCAACTTTAACGTGGCATCAAAACGCAACGTCCCACTGTGAATCTAGCCTCAGTCTTTTCTGGTGCTAGGGGCATCCCAAACTTCTGAAAGGAATCCTCCAAAGTTCCCAGTATTTTACACACCTCGGACTTAGCAGGGCCCACGCACAGGAAATCATCCAGATAATGCGCCAAATCCTTTTAGGTTGGACCTGTTTCGCACCACCCACTCTAGAAAAGAATTAAAGGCTTCAAAATGGGCACAAGATATGGTGCACCCCATCAGGAGGCAGCAGTCTATATAGTAAGCCCCGCCCCATTGGCAGCCCAATAAATGAAGGCTATCCTGGTGTACCGGCAGTAGCCGGAAGGCTGATTCGATATCTATCTTTGCCATAAGAGCCCCTTTTCCAATGTCTGTGACTAAAGCTGCCGCCTGGTCAAATGTTGTGTATGTTACTGCTGTCAGATCGGTGCTTATCACATCATTCGACTCCCCCTTTGGGTGGGAGAGGTGGTGGATCATGCAAAATTTACTGGGTTCCCTCTTTGGTACGACCCCTAGGGGAGAAATGTGTAGGTCAGGGATGGGAGAAGTTTTGAAAAGACCAATCATCCTTCCCATTTCTACCTTTGTCTAATTTTTGCTGCACAATGTGCGGGAACTGAAGGGTAGAGATGTCGCAAACCTCCGATTTTTGGTTCGCGAACCCTGTTCGCGAACCTTCGCAAAAGGTTCGGTTCGCGGAAAAGTTCGCGAACCGCAATAGACTTCAATGGGGATGCGAACTTTGAAAAATGGAAAAATTTATGCTGGCCAGAAAAGTGATGGAAAAGATGTTTCAAGGGGTCTAACACCTGGAGGGGGCATGGCGGAGTAGGATAGATGCCAAAAGTCCCGGGGGGAAATCTGGATGTGACGCAAAGGAGCGTTTTAAGGGCAGAAATCACATTGAATGCTAAATTGCAGGCCTAAAGTGCTTTAAAACATCTTGCATGTGTATACATCAATCAGGTAGTGTAATTAGAGTACTGCTTCACACTGACACACAAAACTCACTGTGTAACGCACCGCAAACAGCTGTTTGCGTAGTGACGGCCGTGCTGGACTGGTGCGCAACATGGCCAGAGTGTAGGCCGTGGCGGTTTTAAAGCCCATATGGTCGCTGGGCTGTGGTAGCTCTATGATAAAACAACAGTGACTGTGCAGCTGATCAAATTTGGTCTGTCTACAATGAAGCAACGACCTTATTATCTTCTTGTATGTAGGTGGGCATAGGTAGGAGTCCCAGTATAGGTAGGTAGGCATAGGTAGGTGTCCCAGTAATTAGCTAGGCATAGGTAGGAGTCCCAGTATAGGTAGGTAGGCATAGGTAGGTGTCCCAGTATAGGTAGGTAGGCATAGGTAGGTGTCCCAGTAATTAGCTAGGCATAGGTAGGAGACCCAGTATAGGTAGGTAGGCATAGGTAGGTGTCTCAGTAATTAGCTAGGCATAGGTAGGAGTCCCAGTATAGGTAGGTAGGAGACCCAGTATAGGTAGGTAGGCATAGGTAGGTGTCCCAGTATAGGTAGGTAGGCATAGATAGGTTTCCCAGTAGTTAGCTAGGCATAGGTAGGAGTCCCAGTATATGTAGGTAGGTAGGCATAGGTAGGAGTCCCAGTATAGGTAGGTAGGCATAGATAGGAGTCCCAGTATAAGTAGGTAGGCATAGGTAGGTGCCTCAGTAGTTAGCTAGGCATAGGTAGGAGTCCCAGTATAGGTAGGTAGGTAGGCATAGGTAGGAGTCCCAGTATAGGTAGGTAGGCATAGGTAGGTGCCTCAGTAGTTAGATAGACATAGGTAGGAGACCCAGTATTTAGCTAGGCATAGGTAGGATACCCAGTATAGGTAGGTAGGCATAGGCAGGTGTCCCAGTAGAGGAGGATTAAAGGGGTGTGCGCCGCGGCCACGTAGACGGCGACTGGCTGAGACACCCAGCTTTCAGAGAGGGACAGCGGAGGAACAGAGCAGCGTGGAATGATGGCGAGGGAGCAGGAGGACTTCAAGGGCTGAAAGAAGCATTAGGTAAGTAAGTGGACACATTAATATTTCCTTCATCAATACTGCAAAGGGAACTGAAGAGAGAGGTATATGGTGGCTGCCATATTTCTCTCCTTTTAAACAATACCAGTTGCCTGGCAGCCCTGCTGATCCATTTGGCTCCAACAGTGTCTGAATCACACCAGAAAGAAGCATGCAGCTAATCATCTCAGATCTGACAATAATGTTCGGAATCTATGGCTAAAAGTATTAGAGGCAGAGGATCAGCAGGACAGCCAGGCAACTGGTATTGCTTAAAAGTAAATAAATATGGCAACCTCCACATCTCTCTCACTTCAGTTGCCCTTGAAGTGAATAAAAAAAACAGATACTTACCTATGGTGAGGGAAGGCTCTGGGACCTATAGAGCCTCCCCGTTCCTCTTACAGTCCCCTCGTTCCAGCGCTGTTTGAGGCCATGGAAGTCTTTGGGAGCCTGAGTGCTCCCGAAGATGGGTGGCTCTGTACTGCGCATACGTGAGCACGCTCTCCTGCACACACGTGCAGTACAGAGCCATCCGTCTTCAGGAGCACTCAGGCTCCCGAAGACTTCCATGGCCTCAAATGGGGTGACAGCGCTGGAACGAGGGGACTGTAAGAGGAACGGGGAGGCTCTATAGGTCCCAGAGCCTTCCCTCTCTATAGGTAAGTATCCTTTTTTCATTTTAAAATTCACTTCAGTCTTGCAACATTACACTATGCAGTGTGCACACACACACACGCACCCCTTCTCCTCACACAGTAATTTACACTCTTCCCTCTTCTACACACACACACAGCAAGATAAAAACACAAAGTAGGTTACAAAACACACACACACACACACACACCGTTACAGAACACACACACACACACACACACACACACACACACACACACACACACACACACACACACACACACACACACACACACACACGGTTACAAAACACACACACACCAAGTTACAGAATGTTCATGCACACACAGAGGGGTGCAGCTAGGGTTTTTGTGGCCCCAAGCGGACTGCAGGAAGTGGCCCTCTTCGCACGCCACGGCAATAAATAAGTGTGGCTATTCCGCACGAAAGTGGGTGTGGCCATGACATGTGGGTTGAGTGGTAAGGGGTGATTGGGGGGAGTTAGCGCGTCAAAAAATTGGCGTGGGGCCACGCTGAAAAATGGGTGTGGCCATGACATTGTATGGGTGGAGTGTAACCGTCCGTAACCCCAAAGCAGCAAATATAGCCAACTATGACCATTAAATAATAAATGCAGCAACAGTTACCCCAGACACCAGAAAATAAACGCAATTCGGCCCACATTTCAGCAGAAAACAAACACAATTCGGGCGACATTTCAGCAGAAAACAAACGCAATTTGAGACACATTTCAGCAGAAAACAAACGTAATTTGAGCCACATTTCAGCAGAAAACAAACGCAATTCAGGCGACATTTCATCAGATAATAAATGCAGTTTGGCCCACATTTCAGCAGATAATAAACACAGTTTGGGCGACATTTCATCAGATAATAAACGCAGTTCAGGCGACATTTCATCAGATAATAAATGCAGTTCAGGCAACATTTCATCAGATAATAAATGCAGCTCAGGCAATATTTCATCAGATAATAAATGCAGTTCAGGCAACATTTCATCAGATAATAAACACAGTTTGGGCCACATTTCATCAGATAATAAACGCAGTTTGGGCCACATTGCATCAGATAATTAACGCAGTTTGGGCCACATTTCCTCAGATAATTAACGCAGTTTGGGCCACATTTCCTCAGATAATTAACGCAGTTTGGGCCACATTTCCTCAGATAATTAACGCGGTTTGGGCCACATTTCAGCAAAAAAAAAAAAAAGAATGTACTCACCTGACAGAAGTCTTCTCTTCCGGCCGGCTTCTGACGCACAGCTCCCCCGGAGATCTTGCTCCTCCTCCTGCAGTCTCCCGCGGACCCGTGCTGGCAGTCAGGCAGAGCAGGGCTACGGGAAGATGGCTCCCAAAGCCTTGTACTGGAGACACAAATAGTCTCCAGACACGGGCTTCGGCGGCAGCCATCTTCCCGTAGCCCTGCTCTGTGAACTGGCTGGCGTGGCGTCAGTGCGGGAAACAGTGTGACGTCACGATGACGTCAAGGAGCCTCAGAGTTCCTTAAAAACGTGAGGCCCCTGGCGGCACCCCTGCGCACACACACACACACACACACACACACACACACACACACACCATGGCCCAGTTACTCACAGTGCCACTTGACAGACAGTCCCTTCATGCTGTGACCGAACAGACAGATGGGAAGGGGTGGGGCTACACACGTGGGGGCAGAGCTACACGTGTGAGGGGCGGAGCCATAGCCAGCTCTGCTCTTCTGTGTTCCGGGCCAGGCCGGAACTATGAAGTAAGTTGTCCGCAGTCGGAGGGATATGCAGAGGCACGGCAGATGGAAAATAGTCCCATTTCACCTGCCAGCCTCTTTGCAATGCTGCAATATGGGGGGCCCGGGCGAGGGTGCTCACTGCAGCAATACTGAATGGGTCCTGGGCCCATGTCCCATGATTAAAAAAAAAAAAAAAAAGTACGAAACAAAAATAGGCTGCAGGACAGGCGGGCCCCCCAGTTGAAGCAAAGGAATCCGGCCCCATAGCAACGCTATGGTTGCTATAGCGATCCCTACACCTGTGGGAGCATAGTTACGGTGTCTTCTCCCCAATTATGCTCCCCATTGTGACAAATGCCTGTAACCAGTTCATAAAGGCTTGGGGGGATTAGCCTGACCCTCCTCCTGAACTCATCCTTGCTCCTACGATGCTCCTTACCTCTTTCCCATTTCTCCATCGGGAAACGGTCAAGGGAAAGGAGTAAGAATATATCAAAATACTCGCGTTTCCACATCTTCTTCATTCTCTTTTTTAAATGTGTACATAAGGGGCCTTCATATACCACGTAGGTGTTTCTTTTTGCTGCGTCTGAAACCTTACGTCTTTGCGATCGTTTTTTGCCGCTTGTGCGCGAGGCCGTCTGCGCTAGCGCTACTGGAGCTTGAGCTGCTGCGACTCCTGACACTCCTGCGTGATTCCCCGCTATGCCCTTCCTCTTGGGCCCTGTTTGCATCCCTGCTAGCATTTCCCTCATATTTTGCAATAGATTCATCTGCTCTGACCATAAGGGGTCGGGCGGTGAATTATTAGCCAGGAAGGCCGGCTGGGCATCTTTTGGTAAATATACCCGTTCCCCACCCTCTCCCCCCCATGCAATAATCATTTTCTAAATAATCTTCATCAGTATCGTCTCCTGTAGTGCTCTCCTCACCTGAGTATGCCGCCATAGGCGCCTCTGATCCAGTTCCTGGTGACCTCTACCCTGAGCATTTTGCTCCAGGGGGTGTCTGGTCTGTTGCTCCAGAGTCTGGTGCAGCTGCGGTAGTAAAAGTGCCACGACCCCTTCAACACATCTGAGAGCCTGCGGTCTCCCCTGTGTGGTGTGGCTGCTAAGAGGCCAGGCCTCCCTCGGTTCCATTGTCTCTTGTCTTCTGCGTGTACTACCAGCACTGCTCCTAGGGGAGCCTGCCTTATCCTCATTCGAACAACTCCAATGTCTTTTTCTGGTCCGTGTGTCCTTTTTAGCAAGGCTTCGGCTGGAGCCTGTCATCATTATCCTCTCTCCTGATCCCCCACGTGTGTTCCCCCCGCTGGAGCCGGGTCGGCTGGTTCCTCCCCTCCGGTTCCCTTCCCCTCCCCCCTTCTGTTTCCTACAGTGTGTCCGCCTCTATGCCTTTCTCCTCCCTGGGAAGGCTATTCCTGGCCCTTTTGCAGCTTGGCCTATTCTGTGCTGCTGGTGCTTCTGCACCTGCAGTGCAGGGGGTTAATGCATGGGGGACCGGGCTGGGGAAGATTGGGGGGGGGGGGAGGAATCTCTCTCCTCTTGTTGTGGGCTGTTTGCCGGTAACTTCCGGGTCAGCGCCATTTTGTCGTGGGCTGATCCGGCGCCTGCTAGACACTGGGGAAGCGCCATTTTGTTAAAGCCTGGAGCTATGCCAGTGGCCCAGAGCAGATGGACCTGGGGAGGGAGGGGGTGCCGCGGCTGCCGTTTGGAAGAGGACCTGGGGCAAGCAGCCGAGATAAAAGCTGCAATGGAGCCTGAAGCCTTTTTGGATGTTTTCTGTGCGGCGGCACCCAGATTCCGCAAGCCGCTGGTTCCGGGGGCCCTGCTGCTGCCTGAAGAGCCTGATGGGCTGTAACAGGAGGGCGCCCTGCGCTTTCTGGCTAGAGGTAAGATGGGGGCCTGCCCTTCCTGAGAGTCCAAATATCCCATCTGACCCTCAATCCACCCCAAACCCCCGGCCTCAGCCTGCCTCTTGACCCTCTCTAATAGCTGGGCCAGCGCCACTGCCTCCATGGTGATCCCTTTGTATGCTTCGGAGTGGGATACTGGCCCTCCTAAGCAAACGTCCCCCACAATATAAATAAGTGACCTTACTGGTTTTTGAGAAGGATGCGTACGTGTCTGCCTGTCCCAGGGCCTTTTTCAGCTGCTGCTGTTCTCCTGTGTTGGTGGTGCTGCTCTGCTGGTCCCTTAAGGTGAAAAGGAAGTCCCTTTGTCCGAATCGTAATTATCAAAGGATAGCAGACTCCTGACCGCCTTTGTTTGTCACCTTGACCTGAACTGACCTATCAGGATGCCTTGGGTCTCCTTTCGCCCAACCAGGTCATGTGCTCCTGTCGCTTATCCCTGCCCAGCTCTGGAGCTCTCTTTCTTTCACTTACATAGGAATTTGGGAGTCTGGCTCCTCTAAAACACTCGCTGTCAGCGATGTGTATTCATCTGGGGTCAGCAGCAGCAATGTGCGCTCCCAGCTAATGTTCCTCTAATAGTGGCCATATTTTTTATATGGAACTAATAAAGATTGATTTTGGATGTGCCAGCTTTCTTCCTTGTTGAATACTGCATAGAGGGCGTCATTCCTTTTCAGCTGTCGCACTCCCCTTCACTGGCGCACGGAAGGGGGTGTTCCGGGTGTCTGGAACCACCCCCTGGCACCTAGACCGGAAGTGCCTCCTGAATCTGAGCAGCGGCAGCCATGGAATGTTATAGTGCAGCTGCCGCCTGCTCATGTGTGTGCTCAAACCTATCGGCCGCAGGGGGGCCCGGGGCCCGCCAGACGTGTGTGGGGGACTCGCTGTCGCCCTCCCTGTTGCGGGACCCCCCAGCCAGGTGCAGAACTTCTTCCCCGCAGCCCCGCAGTGTCCCGAGAGGCAGAGCAGGGCTACGGCAAGATGGCTGCCGAAGCCCTGCTCTGGAGACTATTTATGTCTCCAGTACAGGGCTTCGGGAGCCATCTTGCCGTAGCCCTGCACTCTGCCGGTCAGCGCGGGAGATGTGCTGCAGGAGAACTCGGGGAGCTGCGAGCCAGATGCCGGGAGAGGAGAAGACTTCTGTCAGGTAAGTGAATTGTTTTTTTTTCACAGGTGCATTTTTTTTTCTGGTGTCTGATGCCTACATTGTGATTTTCAGGTGTCTGCTGCCCACATGATTTTTCAGGTGTCTGCTGCCTACATTGTGATTTTCAGGTGTCTGCTGCCCACATTGCGATTTTCAGGTGCCTGCTGCCAACATTGCGATTTTCTGGTGTCTGCTGCCCACATTGCGATTTTCTGGTGTCTGCTGCCCACATTGCGATTTTCAGGTGCCTGCTGCCAACATTGCAATTTTCTGGTGTCTGCTGCCCACATTGCGATTTTCTGGTGTCTGCTGCCCACATTGCGATTTTCTGGTGTCTGCTGCCCACATTACGATTTTCTGGTGTCTGCTGCCCACATTACGATTTTCTGGTGCCTGCTGCCCACATTACGATTTTCTGGTGCCTGCTGCCCACATTATGATTTTCTGGTCACTGCTGCCCACATTGCGATTTTCTGGTCACTGCTGCCCACATTGTGATTTTCAGGTGTCTGCTGCCCACATTACGATTTTCTGGTCACTGCTGCCCACATTGCGATTTTCTGGTGCCTGATGCCCACATGGCGATTTTCTGGTCACTGCTGCCCACATTGTGATTTTCAGGTGTCTGTTGCCCACATTACGCTTTTCTGGTCACTGCTGCCCACATTGTGATTTTCAGGTGTCTGCTGCCCACATTACGATTTTCTGGTGACTGCTGCCCACATTGCGATTTTCAGGTGTCTGCTGCCCACATTACGATTTTCTGGTGCCTGCTGCCCACATTACGATTTTCTGATGACTGCTGCCCACATTACGATTATTTTCTGATGGCTGCTGCCCACATTACGATTATTTTCTGATGACTGCTGCCCACATTACGATTTTTTTCTGGTGACTGCTGCCCACTTTACGATTATTTTATGGTGAAATGCTGCCCACTTTACGATTATTTTATAGGTAAATGCTGCTCAATTTATGATTAATTTCTAGTGAAATGCTGACCACTTTACGATTATTTTATGGTGAAATGGTGCCCACTTTACGATCATTTTATGGTGAAATGCTGCCCATTTTACGATTCATTTCTGGTGAAATGCTGCCCAATTTACGATTCATTTCTGGTGAAACATTGCTGCATTAGGATTATTTTATAGTGAAACATTGCTGCATTAGGATTATTTTATAGTGAAACGCTGCCTCATTATGATTATTTGGTGCCTATGGGGAGGGCCCCATCCTCATTTTCGCAGAGGGACCCAGTGATTTCTAGTTACGCCCCTGGGGAGGGTCTCTCTGACTGGCGGTATGAGAGCGGGGGTACTAGGGGGGCAGCGCAGAGATGCATTACCTTTCTCGGCTGCGGTGATGGCCTCCCAGGTCTCCATGATTAGTTGTCTACCTTTCATCCTGGCTCTAACATGACGTCACCACGCCATCCAGCCGCAGCGGCCGCGCTCCTCCCCCTGAAGGCCATTGGACATCAGAGTATGCGTCCATGGAGAGAGAAGTACTGCTGCTGGATGAGCTGGAGTCTGGATAAGGCAAGTGCAGCCAGGGCTCACTGAGAGGCAGGGCGGGGGGATGTTTGGAAGCCAGCCCGCCATTCCATGATCCACCATATGTGAGAGGGAGAGAGTTCATCTGGCTATATATACAGGGGGGATCTGACCATATACACTGGCTATATACAGGGGGGATCTGACTATATACACTGTCTATATCAGGGGGATCTGGCTATATACACTGTCTATATCAGGGGGATCTGGCTATATACACTGGCTATATATACAGGGGGGATCTGACTATATACACTGGCTATATGCAGGGGGATCTGGCTATACACACTGGCTATATGCAGGGGGATCTGGCTATACACACTGGCTATATGCAGGGGGATCTGGCTATACACACTGGCTATATGCAGGGGGATCTGGATATACACACTGGCTATATGCAGGGGGATCTGGCTATACACACTGGCTATATGCAGGGGGATCTGGCTATACACACTGGCTATATGCAGGGGGATCTGGCTATATACACTGGCTATATGCAGGGGGATCTGGCTATATACACTGGCTATATGCAGGGGGATCTGGCTATATACACTGGCTATATGCAGGGGGATCTGGCTATATACACTGGCTATATGCAGGGGGATCTGGCTATATACACTGGCTATATGCAGGGGGATCTAGCTATACACACTGGCTATATGCAGGGGGATCTGACTATATACATTGGCTATATGCAGGGGGATCTAGCTATATACACTGGCTATATGCAGGGGGATCTGACTATATACACTGGCTATATGCAGGGGGATCTGGCTATATACACTGGCTATATGCAGGGGGATCTAGCTATATACACTGGCTATATGCAGGGGGATCTGACTATATACACTGGCTATATGCAGGGGGATCTAGCTATATACACTGGCTATATGCAGGGGGATCTGACTATATACACTGGCTATATGCAGGGGGATCTGGCTATATACACTGGCTATATGCAGGGGGATCTGGCTATATACACTGGCTGTATGCAGGGGGATCTGGCTATATACACTGGCTATATGCAGGAGATCTGGCTATATACACTGGCTATATGCAGGGGGATCTGGCTATATACACTGGCTATATGCAGGGAGATCTGGCTATATACACTGGCTATATGCAGGGGGATCTGGCTATATACACTGGCTGTATGCAGGGGGATCTGGCTATATACACTGGCTATATGCAGGGGGATCTGGCTATATACACTGGCCATATGCAGGGGGATCTGGCTATATACGCTGGCCATATGCAGGGGATCTGGCTATACACACTGGCCATATGCAGGGGGATCTGGCTATACACGCTGGCTATATGCAGGGGGATCTGGCTATACACACTTGCTATATGCAGGGGGATCTGGCTATACACACTGGCTATATGCAGGGGGATCTGGCTATACACACTGGCTATATGCAGGGGATCTGGCTATGCACACTGGCTATATGCAGGGGGATCTGGCTATATACACTGGCTATATGCAGGGGGATCTGGCTATACACACTGGCTATATGCAGGGGGATCTGGCTATACACACTGGCTATATGCAGGGGGATCTGGCTATACACACTGGCCGTATGCAGGGGGATCTGGCTATATACACTGGCCATATGCAGGGGGATCTGGCTATATACACTGGCCATATGCAGGGGGATCTGGCTATATACGCTGGCCATATGCAGGGGATCTGGCTATACACACTGGCCATATGCAGGGGGATCTGGCTATACACGCTGGCTATATGCAGGGGGATCTGGCTATACACACTTGCTATATGCAGGGGGATCTGGCTATACACACTGGCTATATGCAGGGGGATCTGGCTATATACGCTGGCTATATGCAGGGGGATCTGGCTATATACGCTGGCTATATGCAGGGGATCTGGCTATATACACTGGCTATATGCAGGGAGATCTGGCTATATACACTGGCTATATGCAGGGGGATCTGGCTATATACACTGGCTGTATGCAGGGGGATCTGGCTATATACACTGGCCATATGCAGGGGGATCTGGCTATATACACTGGCCATATGCAGGGGGATCTGGCTATATACGCTGGCCATATGCAGGGGATCTGGCTATATACACTGGCCATATGCAGGGGGATCTGGCTATACACGCTGGCTATATGCAGGGGGATCTGGCTATACACACTTGCTATATGCAGGGGGATCTGGCTATACACACTGGCTATATGCAGGGGGATCTGGCTATACACACTGGCTATATGCAGGGGATCTGGCTATGCACACTGGCTATATGCAGGGGGATCTGGCTATATACACTGGCTATATGCAGGGGGATCTGGCTATACACACTGGCTATATGCAGGGGGATCTGGCTATAGACACTGGCTATATGCAGGGGGATCTGGCTATACACACTGGCTATATGCAGGGGGATCTGGCTATACACACTGGCTATATGCAGGGGGATCTGGCTATACACACTGGCTATATGCAGGGGGATCTGGCTATACACACTGGCTATATGCAGGGGGATCTGGCTATACACACTGGCTATATGCAGGGGGATCTGGCTATACACACTGGCTATATGCAGGGGGATCTGGCTATACACACTGGCTATATGCAGGGGGATCTGGCTATGTACACTGGCTGTATGCAGGGGGATCTGGCTATACACACTGGCTATATGCAGGGGGATCTGGCTATACACACTGGCTATATGCAGGGGGATCTGGCTATATACACTGGTTATATGCAGGGGGATCTGGCTATATACACTGGTTATATGCAGGGGGATCTGGCTATATACACTGGCTATATGCAGGGGGATCTGGCTATACACACTGGCTATATGCAGGGGGATCTGGCTATACCCACTGGCTATATGCAGGGGGATCTGGCTATAGACACTGGCTATATGCAGGGGGATCTGGCTATACACACTGGCTATATGCAGGGGGATCTGGCTATACACACTGGCTATATGCAGGGGGATCTGGCTATACACACTGGCTATATGCAGGGTGATCTGGCTATACACACTGGCTATATGCAGGGGGATCTGGCTATACACACTGGCTGTATGCAGGGGGATCTGGCTATATACACTGGCTATATGCAGGGGGATCTGGCTATATACACTGGCTATATGCAGGGGGATCTGGCTATACACACTGGCTATATGCAGGGGGATCTGACTATATACACTGGCTATATGCAGGGGGATCTGGCTATATACACTGGCTATATGCAGGGGGATCTGGCTATACACACTGGCTATATGCAGGGGGATCTGGCTATATTCACTGGCTATATGCAGGGGGATCTGGCTATATACACTGGCTGTATGCAGGTGGATCTGGCTATATACACTGGCTATATGCAGGGGGATCTGGCTATATTCACTGGCTATATGCAAGGGGATCTGGCTATATACACTGGCTATATGCAGGGGGATCTGGCTATACACACTGGTTATATGCAGGGGGATCTGGCTATATACACTGTCTATATGCAGGGGGATCTGGCTATATTCACTGGCTATATGCAGGTGGATCTGGCTATATACACTGGCTGTATGCAGGTGGATCTGGCTATATACACTGGCTGTATGCAGGTGGATCTGGCTATATACACTGGCTATATGCAGGTGGAGGCATCTGGCTACATACAGTGAGTATATGGGTATATACAGGGGGGGATCTCTGGCTATATATACAGGGGATCTGACTATATACACTGGCTATATATACAAGGGGGGTCTGGCGAAATACAAGGGGGAATGTAATGAACGGGGAGTCATCTGGCTATATACTATAAATGGGGATCATGTGGTTACTTAGCCTAACTGGGGGGGCCTCATCTGGCTACCTGTGTGATAAATGGGGGTCATCTGGTCACCTATACTAAAGAGGGGTGGGGTAATTTCGTTATCCATAATAAAGAGGGGTTATCTGGCTACTTAATCACTGCCACATTATATATATTTTGGTGAAACACTACTGCATCATGTGTAATTTGTAGGGAAACACTGCGCATTGTGTGTATTTTGTGGAGAAATGCTGTGCATCATGTGGATTTTGTGGGCAAACGCATGCGCGGTAGTGTGCGGCTTGCCAAAAGAGACCTATCAGGAATCCCCCCCTTGAAAATCCTGGATTTGCCCCTGCCCTTAAAGACTATGGGTTTGATCCTTTAGTGAGTGTGGGACAATACTACCAATGTGATGCAAATGTGTCTGTTTATGACTGTTCCATTAGGTGTTGGCTTCACACTTCACTTCTGTATTTTGTGATTGTGTCCTGAAAGACTCTAACAAATGCACAGAGGCAGCACTTCCATAGAGTCTGTCTAATAATTTATATGGCTTCTTAAATTGTTATCATTTAATACATTTTTCATAAGTGTTAAGCCTCGTTCACATCATACGTATTTCTGTGCGCATATCTGGAAGCGCATATGACGTGGTAACATGCAAGAACAGCAGAAGGGTATAGACAGCACTTCTGCTGTTCACATCAAATGCGCTGCGCAGCAGTACAATGCTCTATGATGCGCTTGCGTACTGCTGCATGCATTCTGCCCGCAAGCGCAGAGCTGACCCATTCACGCAGATGGCTTGCGATAATACGCGTTGCATTCTGATCACACAGCCATCTGGGCTAGTAGATGTGAACGAGGCCTTAAACATTACTAAGTTTTTATGTTGTCATGATGGGGAACAATTGCTCGATTTTCTTTGTTGTTTTTTCACACTTGTATATGTGAAGCTATCTCACTATCCCATAGATTCAATGGCCCTCTTGGTTTCCCCAAAGTCAGAAGAAAGTAGTCAATCCCACACTAGTGTCTCTGATGTTTGCCACCAAAGGACAATTGAAAAAATATAAAGTAAAACCGTAAATAACAGGAAGAAATCTTGTAAATTCCCAGCAGCCAGTTTTTGGTCATCACACTTTTATATAGTTGATTACACCCCCACCCTATGTGATCCATTCTCCATCATGTTCTCCACATCCCTTTGACCCCTCCCCCCTTCCCCTTCCCACCCGGTCTGATGTAATCCATGGGAAACCTCAGCTATCCCCACAACTCACCTGCCACCCTAGTGAGGAAGGATCTCTGTACAGGCAGGGCGGTCCCTTGTCTCTTCTGCATGCTGGTGTAGAAGTCGTTCAGCATCTGCTGCTGGAAGAGAACCACCTTCACCATCTGGAGGGAACTGGCTGAATTTGCCTTTAAGAAGTCCGCCATGGCGTCCAGGAAGCAATCCGCCACCTTTGTGGCCGCTAGTCCTCCAGCACCTGCAAGACACACTGATGTCACTCCAACTCCATGATAAACCATGTATTTACAGTATACATCACTGAAAAATGTTCAGAACTGATCCAGACAAAGCATACAACCAGGGTTGCTCGGGTAGTGCTTTTTAATACCCGCCCGGATCTGATTCGGATATTCAGATCCGACCTTGCGGATATCCGGCTGCATTACCCACGGATACCCGACTTATTTGGGTATCCGGATAGAAAAACCGGAAGTGCCCTTTAAATAGCTTTTAAAAGGGTTTTTAGGGTAAATGATGCATGTAGCATCATGTTTTTTAAAAGGGAAACACTAATTTATTATTTGGTGGACATAACATGAAAAAAAAAAAAAAGCTGTCAATTAACATCAGGCCTAGGTTCCAGACAGCGGTCGTGCAGCCCACATTGTGTCCAAAGTCCAATCGCACAACTGGGACATGACCGTTTTCAGCCCAGACACCTCCAAAAAATGACACCGCAATTGTGTTTTGGGTTGAATATAGGTGGTGGTATCAGCAGCAGTGGCCTGTGGCACCCTGGTGGCCAGACTGGGGAGGTGAAGATTACCCTGTGGCCTGAATGGGATGCTACAACTTTTCTCCCTGTGGCGGTTGGGGGTTGAGTGGTGTGGCTGGTGGTAGCGGCAGAAGGATGTGGTGGGTCCCACATTCCACGGCCACTGTCTGCAATGCTGATCCTCCGTGCCAAACCCACTGACACATCCTCCTCCTCAGAGTCAGAGCTGACATCCCCATCCTGTGGATGGTAGTCACGGCCCTTCATCCCATCATCAACATCATCCCCCCCTCCTCAAAACCCAGAACATCCTCCTCCAACTCCTTGCGGCTAACAGCCCTGAGTTCAATCGTGGTGCCTGGAGCCAAAAGCTCGCTGACTGAAGGTAGGCTGCCCGCTGGGGTCGACACTGACACGGCAGACCTGCTGAGGGTGGCCGTAATGTTGCTCCCTGTCCGCTTGCCCTTGCTGCCCCTCCCCCGGCTGCCGGTGCCAGCAGACATAGTACAACTTATACGTGATGATGTCACCAGATGATGTGGGGTACTTTTACTTTAATGAAAACGGGGGTTGGGCTTTACATCAAATCAGCACGGAGTGACAGACCGCAGAGTAGAGGACAGACAGTGCACACTATCTGTCTAACTGTCACACTGACAATGCTCAGCACAGCAGCACTGCAGTAATCAGTAGTAAGCTAACACAGTACTACTCTCAGGGCCGGCCCGCCCATGAGGCGGGGTGAAACTTTTGCCTCAGGCGGCACTTCTGGGGGGCGGCAACTAACCGTCCGTGGGTGTGGGGGGCCGCCCGAGCTGGAGGGGATAGCGGGCAGGAAGGGGGTATTGGGCCTAGCGGCGGGGAGGGGGGTCGGACCCCCCCCTCCCTCGCCTGGGTCCCCCGTCCTCCGCTCCCCTCCAGCTTTAAAAAGTTCCATGCTGGGTGCAGCTATTTGTAAGAGGCAACGGGCGGGGATTACTCACCTCTTCCTCGTTCCAGGCCAGCGTGCGCTCCACTGACGTCACTTCCTGCGGCGTAGGAGGAAGTGACGTCAGTGGAGCGCACGCTGGCCTGGAACGAGGAAGAGGTGAGTAATCCCCGCCCGTTGCCTCTTACAAATAGCTGCAGCCAGCACGGAACTTTTTAAAGCTGGAGGGGAGCGGAGGACGGGGGACCCAGGTGAGGGAGGGAGGGGGGGGGTCCGACCCCTCTCCCCGCCGCTAGGCCCAATACCCCCTTCCTGCCCGCTATCCCCTCCAGCTCGGGCGGCCCTCCACACCGACGGCTTGGGGGGGGGGGGGGGTACGATTTCTACGTAGATTGCCTCAGGCGGCAAAAAGTCTAGGGCCGGGCCTGACTACTCTCTCTAAAGCCCCGTCTACACTATGAGAGATTGCAGCGATCGCCTCTTCCGCGTGCCCGCCGCGTCCCTGCTTGCCGCGCGTGCAAAGCATTCGATTCCCCGCTCGTGCCCACTCGTCCCCGCCGGTGCCGCTTATCTTCCGCTCGATTCCCTGCCATTGTCCCCTCGCGGGGAGCGAGCAGGGAATCGGCGTTGCGGAGATCCATCCTGTCGGATCTTATCAATCGAGCCGCATCAGCAGCTCGATTGATAAGGAGCATCGCGGCCACATCTACTGGTGTAGATGCGGCTTTACAACTAACTGCAGTACAATACAATAACCCAGTAATCCTATTCCCTAACCTATACTGTCCTGCTGGCCTGCACAGCACACACAGACACAGACACAGACAGGACCTAACTGAGTGAATGAAATCAAACAATTACACTAGCTAGCTAAAAAAAACGATAGAACAATCGTGTAGTGAAGGTGTTTAGCACTCAAAGCTTTAGGTTTATCACTGTATGCAGCACTTGCTAAGCCAACAGCACTGGAGCAAGTCTGTCAGTGGCCAGCCAGCCAGCCACACAAGCAAGGACGATCTGTAGTGTTGTCCGGATCATGAACGATTCGGATCTTTGATCCGAATCTATTTTGTGAGTTGAATCATCCGAATCATCAAAATGAGTGATTCGGATCGCAAAAGGGGCGGGGCCATGAGCGACACGCCCCCTCTCAGCGGGCAGCGGGGTCCTGGAAGCAGAGCAGAGATAGATCGCTCTGTTGGAGGGGACTCAGGGGAGGCAGCCTTGCAGGGACAGGTAGAGGGGACATGGGTGCCACTGCCAGATATGTGTAGAGCACACATACTGGCTATAATGTGCTGCTGATTATAGGCTGTCTGTTCCTAGTTGTGCACAGTGAACACATGGGAAGCTTTTGGCTCAGCTCAGCACAGCTCAGTAACTTTGCAGGCACTGTGATTGCAGCGCAATATGATCCTCCTGCACTCGGCACTAAACAGGCAGCTGCACTTATCTTTGGGGAATGCTTTCTTTCACTGTGCGACGTTTCCATTCAAGGTACACAGATGCACATGTAGGTGAAATATATGTAAAGCGTATGATTGCAGCATGTGGGTATTGTGTGCAAGCAAACATTTCTGCTCTCTGCTCCTCCCTCCTTCCTTCTCTGTCCACTCCCTGCCCTCTGTCCATCTTCTCCCCTTCTCTGTGTGTCCATCCCCCTCCCCTTCTCCTGTCCTGCTAGTCATTTCAACCCCGAATGCTTCCCTTGTAAAATGATCCGAGATTTGGATCAAAGATCCGGATCTTTTCAATGATCCGATTTGAATCATCCGGATCATTGAAAAGATCCGAACTTTCCATCTCTAACGATCTGTCTCATCATGGCAGCCCTTTTATTACACAGGGGGGCTGGCCAGGGTTCTCTTCTGTGATTGGGTGCCAGGGCTTAGGCTGGGAGGCCTCTGATTGGCTCAATGAGGTCAGGTGGGGCTGGCCAGAGTTCTTCTCTGTGATTGGTTGCTAGGGCTTCTGCTGGGAGCCCTCTGATTGGCTGGGAGCCCTCTGATTGGCTCAATTACATCATCTCCCTTGTTACAGTACCCAGATACCCGGGCTAATCCGGGTACCCAGGATCCAGATGAGCATCCCTGCATACAACCTATGGTGGTGGGGGGCAATAAGGTGTACTCCTCTACAGAGCACACCTCTTACATGGATACATGCAATATTTTAGATCTGTGATGCCTTCACATGGCCAACCAATGACTTAGAGAGGAATTATACTCAAATTGTATTTATGATCTAAAGCAAAGCTAATAGGAAAGAGTATATAAATCCTTTTAAAGCTACTGCAAGGGTTAATAGCCATTGCACTAGGTTCACTTAATAGCTAAGTGATGAGTGTCATAGCAGTGCTGGAATTATTAGACTGTGTTCAGCGAAACTATACTTAATTACTAGACAATCTGATAACATGTCCTGCAAACCCAATCTTATCAATTAGCTGCAGTGAAGTGTTGTGTTTAATGTTTTAGAGCAAGAAAGTAAAGTAAATTTTTTTTACATTTCATAAAACTTTAACTTTGCTGTAACACTATGAATACATTTCAAGTAATGCCATCAGTATTTAGCCTAAAGGAGTTGTGAGGTGAAAATAGCAAATGTAGCTTTATTTACCTGGGGCTTCTTCCACCCCCAGAAGTCATTTGTGTCCCCAACAAGAGCTCCGGCCTTCTCCAGGGTCCTGCTGGCAGCCTCTGAAGGAATGGTGACCTGGCTGAGTCACTGTCTTCTGCACATGCTCGGATACATGCCCACATCACTGGGAATGTGCTGCACCGGCGCAGTAATACATTCTCACGCATGCGCAAAAGATGGGTCGGCTATCCTTAGAGGCTGCCAGTGGGACCCTGAGAAGACGGGAGCTGCAGTGAGGGACAAAAATGACTTCCCCAGGTAAGTAAAGCGACATTTGTTATTTTCGCCTCACAACTCCTTTTGTGGTTTTCATGAAACAGTGTTCACTTCTTCAGAAGAAACCGAGTGTGGAATCCAGAGGGATCAAAATCTCAGCAAAAGAAGGATATATAAAGGACATGTCAGTACAAAGAGTGGAAAAATGGGAGAAAAAAGTGTGCAGAAGAGAAAGATAAGGAGAATAGGGAAACTGGAGAAAGGGGGTAGTGGAGAAAGGATGAAAGGAGGGTTTGGATACAGGCAGAGCTGGGGGAAGGAAGGGGAAAAGGAAGGAAGGAGGGGAGGGGGGGGGGGGGGGAAGGAAGGCCGTGGACAATATTATTGAAAGGAGGGGGTGGTGTAGGAGAGGACAAGTGGAAAAGAACACAAAAAAGTGGGATAAAATCCTTCCCACTTTTTGCCCTCCCCTTTTCTACCCCCTCCTTTCACCCCCACCCTCCTCTCCCCTACTTTTTCCCTCAATCCCCTGTTGACTTCCCGCCTTCTCCCTTAACCTATCTTCTTTTGTACTTTGCTCCACGCTCTTTTCCTCCACCCTTTCACCCTCCCCTTTTCTGCAATCTTCCTTTTCTGCAAGCTATGCCAGATCCTTCAGCAAGACTGCCAACATGTTACGGACAGGACTCCGATGTAGAACCTCTCCTTGTAGGATGTGTGATGACTGATGAGGGCTGCAGAGGACTGAGAAGCAGGCTTGCTCTCCAGGACTCCCGAATGCGAATTTACCCAAATTATTTGGGTAAATTTCAGCGTTCCCGAAGTCGAATGCGCCGGACCCGAAGCCGAAGGCGACCGAATGTACACATTTGAATTCGGCCGGATGACGAGTTGGGTTCGGCTTCGGGAGTGACGCGGGCCAATCAGAATTTCTCCTGCCGAGTCCCTGGCAACGGTAGCAACCAATCAGAGGAGGGGAGCCTGGCCCTCCCCTCCTCTATATAAGGCGGCGGCCATTTTGTGGAGCTACGCATTTGTGTGACTGAGCTGGTACTGAGAGCATCTCCAGTGCTGTGCTGCGTGTCTGATCAAGTGTATTCTGTACTAAACCTAGCGTTTTGCTTCCTAAACACCTCCTAAACACATTCATTGTACTGTTATATAGATAGATAGTAATTTGATTGTTTGTAGTCAGCTAGTGTGTACTGTATACTGGGGGTCCGTTAAAAATGGCGCCAGTTATCGTTGTTAAAAAACGGCGCCCCATAGAAAACCACTATCGCTAGTTATTTTTCGTTTTTGACAGCTAAAAAATTGCGCCGGCTTTAAAAACGATATTTATCGTTTATATTTATATTTGTATTGCTCCCAAACGATATTTATCGTTTTAACCCCTGCTTTGCTGCCGTTTGGAAAATATCTGCCCGCCGGCTTTAATGTTTAATAGCAAAGCCCCCTTAAAAGCTAAAAACACCAAATTTGCAGGGAATGTTAAGAAGAAAATTGTGAACAAGAGGAAAATTTTTGTTTTCAAAAAGACCTTATAGTTTTTGAGAAAATCGATTTTGAATATTCTTCTTCTGACCGTGGGAAAATTAAACGCCCGCCGACTTTAGCGGTTAATAGCAAAGCCCCTTTAAATGCCAGAAACACCAAATGTGTAGGGAATGTTAAGAAGAATAGTGGGAACACGAAGAAAAAAAATGTTCAAAAAGACCTTATAGTTTTTGAGAAAATCGATTTTAAATCTTCAAAGAGTAAATGTTTCTACTTAAATCGCGTACTGACATTTCCGTGGAAACTTTTTCCGCCGACTTTAGCAGTTAATAGCAAAGTCCCCTTAAATCCTAGCAACACCAAATTTGCAGGATATGTTAAAAAGATATTGGGAAACAATATTTTTAAAAAAAAATTGAAAAATTTTATTTTTCTTTTTAAATTAAAATTTGTGGGTTATGTTCAGAGTGTGGGACATTTTTTGAAAAAAATGACGTGGGGTCCCCCCTCCCGAGCCTCTGTAACCCCTTGTCTACCATGCAGGCTGGGATAGCCAGAATGCGGAGCCCCGGCCGACTGGGGCTTCGCACCCTGAGCTATACCAGCCCGCATGGTCCATGGTATGGAGGGGCTTCGGGGGGGAGGGGCGGCCAAGCCTTCCCCTCCCCCCCGGAGCCCTTGTCCAATCCATGGACAAGGGGCTCTTCCCCACCTCCGGTGCCCCAGGAGGAGGTGGGGGCGACGACTCCCTGGGGGGGGGGGTTCATGGTGGCATCTGGGAGTCCCCTTTTAAGAAGGGGACCCCCAGATGCCCACCCTCCTCCCAGGAGAAATGAGTATAGGGGTGCAGGAGTACCCCTTACCCATTTCCACAAAGGGTTAAATTAAATAAAAACACAACAATGAGAAAAGTCCTTTAATGTTCTAAATTAACCAGAAATACTTACCTGTACCTTTAAGAAAAAAATCCCACGCCAATCAGGTCCCACAACAGTATCCTCCATCTTGCGACCTTCTGATACATGTTGATTGAAGATCTCCGCCGCCCCGACGCCACACATGCCGCCTCCTCCGCCGCACAGCTCTTAGCTATACTTAGTATAGCTAAGAGCAAAAAGCATCTTTAAATTTTAGCTCCAATGGTCCCCATTGGTTCCTTAACAGACCAATGGAGATCAGGAGGATCCCCATTGGTCGATAAGGAACCAATGGGGAGCCTTGGAGCCAAAATTTAAAGATGCTTTTTGTTCTCAGCTATACAAAGTATAGCTGAGAGTGCATCTATATAGACGCATTAGCGCTAGCTCCAGCTGCCCTCCCTGCCTCTCTCACACCTGTCACCCTCACCCATGCTGGCACCCATGGGTGCATTGGGTGCCAGCATGGGTGAGGGTGACAGGTGGGGGGAGGCAGGGAGGGCAGCGGCAGCTAGCGCTAATGCGTCTATATACACGCATAGACGCAACTCTCAGCTATACTTAGTATAGCTGAGAGCAGTGCGGCGGAGGCGGCGTGTGTGGCGTCGGGGCGGCGGAGATCTTCAATCAACATGTATCAGAAGATCGCAAGATGGAGGATACTGTCGTGGGACCTGATTGGCGTGTGATTTTTTTCTTAAAGGTACAGGTAAGTATTTGTGGTTAATTTAGAACATTAAAGGACTTTTCTCGTGGTTGTGTTTTTACTTCATTTAACCCTTTTTGGAAATGGGTAAGGGGTACAAAGTAGCCCTATACTCATTTCTCCTGGGAGGGGGGTGGGCATCTGGGGGTCCCCTTCTTAAAGGGGACTCCCAGATGCCACCATGAACTCCCCCCCAGGGAGTCGTCGCCCCCGCCTCCACATGGGGCAAGGGAGGCGGGGAAGAGCCCCTTGTCCATGGATTGGACAAGGGCTCGGGGGGGAGGGGAAGGCTTGGCCGCCCCTCCCCCCCGGAGCCCCCCCATACCATGGACCATGCAGGCTGGTATAGCTCAGGGTGCGAAGCCCCAGTCGGCCGGGGCTCCGCATTCTGGCTATCCCAGCCTGCATGGGGGACAAGGGGTTACAGAGGCTCGGGAGGGGGGACCCCACGTCGTTTATTTTTTTAAATTTGTGATCAATTTTTTTTTAATGTTCTGAGTGTGGGAAATAAATTTAAAAAAAAAACGACGTGGGGTCCCCCCTCCCGAGCCTCTGTAACCCCTTGTCCCTCATGCAGGCTGGGATAGCCAGAATGCGGAGCCCCGGCGGACTGGGGCTTCGCACTCTGAGCTATACCAGCCCGCATGGTCCATGGTATGGGGGGGGTTCCGGGGGGAGGGGCGGCCAAGCCTTCCCCTCCCCCCCCGGAGCCCTTGTCCAATCCATGGACAAGGGGCTCTTCCCTGCCTCCCTTGCCCCATGTGGAGGCGGGGGCGACGACTCCCTGGGGGGGGGGTTCATGGTGGCATCTGGGAGTCCCCTTTAAGAAGGGGACCCCCAGATGCCCACCCCCCTCCCAGGAGAAATGAGTATAGGGCTACTTTGTACCCCTTACCCATTTCCACAAAGAGTTAAATTAAATAAAAACACAACCACGAGAAAAGTCCTTTAAGGTTCTAAATTAACCACAAATACTTACCTGTACCTTTAAGAAAAAAATCACACGCCAATCAGGTCCCACGACAGTATCCTCCATCTTGCGATCTTCTGATACATGTTGATTGAAGATCTCCGCCGCCCCGACGCCACACACGCCGCCTCCGCCGCACTGCTCTCAGCTATACTAAGTATAGCTGAGAGTTGCGTCTATGCGTGTATATAGACGCATTAGCGCTAGCTGCCGCTGCCCTCCCTGCCTCCCCCCACCTGTCACCCTCACCCATGCTGGCACCCAATGCACCCATGGGTGCCAGCATGGGTGAGGGTGACAGGTGTGAGAGAGGCAGGGAGGGCAGCTGGAGCTAGCGCTAATGCGTCTATATAGATGCACTCTCAGCTATACTTTGTATAGCTGAGAACAAAAAGCATCTTTAAATTTTGGCTCCAAGGCTCCCCATTGGTTCCTTATCGACCAATGGGGATCCTCCTGATCTCCATTGGTCTGTTAAGGAACCAATGGGGACCATTGGAGCTAAAATTTAAAGATGCTTTTTGCTCTTAGCTATACTAAGTATAGCTAAGAGCTGTGCGGCGGAGGAGGCGGCATGTGTGGCGTCGGGGCGGCGGAGATCTTCAATCAACATGTATCAGAAGGTCGCAAGATGGAGGATACTGTTGTGGGACCTGATTGGCGTGGGATTTTTTTCTTAAAGGTACAGGTAAGTATTTCTGGTTAATTTAGAACATTAAAGGACTTTTCTCATTGTTGTGTTTTTATTTAATTTAACCCTTTGTGGAAATGGGTAAGGGGTACTCCTGCACCCCTATACTCATTTCTCCTGGGAGGGGGGTGGGCATCTGGGGGTCCCCTTCTTAAAAGGGGACTCCCAGATGCCACCATGAACCCCCCCCCCCCCAGGGAGTCGTCGCCCCCACCTCCTCCTGGGGCACCGGAGGTGGGGAAGAGCCCCTTGTCCATGGATTGGACAAGGGCTCCGGGGGGGAGGGGAAGGCTTGGCCGCCCCTCCCCCCCGAAGCCCCTCCATACCATGGACCATGCGGGCTGGTATAGCTCAGGGTGCGAAGCCCCAGTCGGCCGGGGCTCCGCATTCTGGCTATCCCAGCCTGCATGGTAGACAAGGGGTTACAGAGGCTCGGGAGGGGGGACCCCACGTCATTTTTTTCAAAAAATGTCCCACACTCTGAACATAACCCACAAATTTTAATTTAAAAAGAAAAATAAAATTTTTCAATTTTTTTTTAAAAATATTGT
Source organism: Hyperolius riggenbachi (assembly GCF_040937935.1). Taxonomy (NCBI): domain Eukaryota; kingdom Metazoa; phylum Chordata; class Amphibia; order Anura; family Hyperoliidae; genus Hyperolius; species Hyperolius riggenbachi. The sequence continues at coordinate 319,148,639 of NC_090652.1, forward strand.
TTCCCAATATCTTTTTAACATATCCTGCAAATTTGGTGTTGCTAGGATTTAAGGGGACTTTGCTATTAACTGCTAAAGTCGGCGGAAAAAGTTTCCACGGAAATGTCAGTACGCGATTTAAATAGAAACATTTACTCTTTGAAGATTTAAAATCGATTTTCTCAAAAACTATAAGGTCTTTTTGAACAATTTTTTTTCTTCGTGTTCCCACTATTCTTCTTAACATTCCCTACACATTTGGTGTTTCTGGCATTTAAAGGGGCTTTGCTATTAACCGCTAAAGTCGGCGGGCGTTTAATTTTCCCACGGTCAGAAGAAGAATATTCAAAATCGATTTTCTCAAAAACTATAAGGTCTTTTTGAAAAAAAATGTTTTCCTCTTGTTCACAATTTTCTTCTTAACATTCCCTGCAAATTTGGTGTTTTTAGCTTTTAAGGGGGCTTTGCTATTAAACATTAAAGCCGGCGGGCAGATATTTTCCAAACGGCAGCAAAGCAAGGGTTAAAACGATAAATATCGTTCAGGCAGGACAAAAAAAAAAGTTTTAAAACGATAAATTTCGTTCAAAAGGTCTGCACTATTTTAACCTTTAAAACGATAAATATCGTTTTAAACATATATCAGGCAGAAGGGGGCGCCATTTTTTTGCCGGCGCCATTTTTAACTAGACGCGTATACTGTGCTAGGCTAGTGTTAGTCTGTGAGCAGGCTAGGCCTGCTAGCCTAGGGCAGCCTTAGCCTACTACTAGCTTAGGTAGGTTAGGGATTATAGTTAGTTGTGTACTGTAGTAGTTTAGTTAAATTGTACTGCTGCTGTTTGCTGTAGTCTGTTAGCTTATAGCTTCAGTACTGTTAGTTAATACTAGTTAGTTACTGATTGACTGTGTACAGGCCAGCATCCCTTGTTGTCACCTGCTGTGACTGTCATTTGCCGGCGCACCCTATTGATTGCATCTGACCGTGTGTGACCGACCAACTGTAATTGGTCACCCACTGTCTGGCCGTTAGTTACATTGTTTACTGTTTAGTACAGCAGGCGTTTAATAGTTACTTACTACCTGCGCGTACAACCGTACTACTACTAGGTAGGTTGTAGTCTTCCACTACTACCACCACCCACCCCTTCATTTAATTTTTTCCATTTTTTACTGTGTGATTTATTACCTTTCTGAAGTAAATTGTGACATTCGCAGGCCAGCATCCCTTGTTGTCACCTGCTGTGACTGTCATTTGCCGGCGCACCTTATTGATTGCGTCTGACCGTGTGTGACCGACTGTAATTGTCACCCACTGTCACACGAGATAGTACTGTAGAGACTCACTGTTAGTAGTAGTACTACTACTACTACTACTACTACCACTACTACTACTTCTACTATTACTTAAAAAAAAAATTCATTTTTTGTTGACACTTACCACCAGTCAGTCACCACCTCCACCAGACTTAATTAAAGTTTACACCCTTTCCCGACATTTTCTACACCTTTGTTGTTTTTTTTAACTGTATTCATATATAAGTGCAAAATGACTGGCAGAGGTAGAGGACGAGGCACCACCAGGAGAGGCAGCGCCATTGCAGCAGCTACTGCCAGCAGCAGCAGCAGCAGGTCTGTGACTGGTCCGCCGCCAACCACTGACCACAGAGTTGTGGAGGAGGGAGCAGAGGCGCAACAGCGTGTTGCACCTACTTTGAGACGGGTCATCGCCCCTGGCCCATTGTGGCGAGTCAAGCGCAGGCTGTGGTGGAAATGATGGCGGCGCAGGAAGCCACTGTTTCCAGCCAGGCCTCCAGCACCAGCGAGACCAGTTCCATCACCACCAGCACTCCTGTCCGCAGCAGGCCTCCACCACCGCCTGAGGTCACGGTGACCCCATTGACCAGCCTGCCCTCACTGAGCTCGGTCTTCACCCCAGTGACTGCAGCTGTGTACAGGGATGTTCTGGAGAATTTTGAGCAGGAGACAATGGGGACATCATCATGCAAGGAGGAGGAGTTGGAGGTGGAGCAGTTTATTGTTGGCGCTGATGAGGAGGGGCGTGATGCAGGGGATTTTGGGCCACCGGATGTGGTTGAGGCGGGCTCAGAGGACACATTTGGGGATGATGATGACGTGCTGGATCCTCCCTATATGCCACCACCAGTACTACCAGCACACTTGCTTGAAGGCAGCTCGTCATCGGAGGAGGAGGTGTCTCTGGCGCAGAGGCATGGCAGCAGCATGGCGGCAAGCACAGGGCGTGGAAGGCAGGAGCCACAGCCTGCTGCTTCAGCCGCTACCACCACCCGCAGCAAACCTCCAACCAAACCAAAAAAGGCACAAGCCTCCAAGGGCACCAAAAAACCCCAGCCCTCAAGCTCAAAGGGCAGGTTGAAGTCCCCAGTCTGCCGGTTCTTCACTAAGTGCACAGAGGACCCGACCCGTGCAATTTGCAACAGTTGCAAGGTCAGTCTCAGCAGAGGTCGTGATCCCCTCAAGCTGAGTACCTTGTGCCTGTCGACCCACTTACAGACCAGGCATTTTGAGGACTTTTGTGAGTATGAGAAGCTGATGCAAAGTGGCGCAGGCAGTGGTCAGAGCCAGAGAGCCACTGCACAGATTTCAGCAGCAGCAGCAGCATCCCACCCAGCAGCAGCAGCAGGAGCACAGCAGCAGCAACTCACTCCCCCCCCCCCCCCCCGGGCAGCCAGTCCTCAGTTGCCTCATTAGCTCCCTCCACAGTGGCCTCATCAGCTCCCTCCACAGTGGCCTCCTCATCCTCCCGCGCAGCCAAACGCCACCAGACCCTCCTCAGCGAGTCCTTTCCCGGTGTGACCAAGGTGTTGCCTCCAGCTCACAGGCTCATCTGGGTGCTGAACGGGTTGCTTGCCCGGGCCATGTGCTCCCAGCTCCTGACATATTCCTTCGTGCAGGAGGGGAGTGACATGAGAGCTCTGCTGCATTTTGGGATGCCGGAGTGGCAAGTCCCCATCCGCCACTACTTCTCTCGCACGGCGATCCCAGCACTGCACCGGTTTGCCATGGCGAACGTGGGCCGTGCACTCGATCACGCTGTGAGTGCGCGGATCCACATAACCATGGATTCATGGAGCAGCCGTTTTGGGCCAGAACGCTATCTGTCCTTTACGGCACACTGGGTCAGCCTGGTGGAAAGCCCGAGCGAGAAAGCAGCAGGTCCACCCTCGGGCGCAGCAGCAGCGGCACCAGTCGCCCACTATGTGGCGCCACCACGCGGGGTCAGGAGAGAAGCAGCAGCTCCCGCCGCCAAGCGACAACGCAACAGCAGCGTAAAGGCCCGCCACTGCCAAGCGCTGCTGGAGATGGTCAGCCTGGGGAAGAACAGTCTGACAGCAGCCAACGTGCTCCGCTACCTGAGGGAGCAGGAGAAGACGTGGCTGACCCCCAGAGGCCTCCAAGTCGGATTGGTGGTGTCCGACAATGCGGCCAACCTGCTGGCTGCCATCAGCAGGGGACACTTATCCCACATCCCCTGCTTGGCCCACGTCCTGAACCTGGTGTGGTGCAGAAGTTCCTGCGCACCTACCAGGGGATGGAGGAGCTGTTGGAAGCGGGGCGGAAAATTGTGCGCACTTTCCGCCGCTCAGCTGCTGCTGTATCAAAGCTGGCAGAGATCCAGCAACGCGAGGCCCTGCCACCACACCTCCTTGTCATCGATGTGCCGACTCGCTGGAACTCCACCCTGGCGATGTTGGAGCGGCTGGTTGAGCAGAGGAGGGCTGTCAACCGGTACATCGTGGAGGGCACTCTCGAAGGCACCACCAAACTCCAGCTCCTCACCAACGCACAGTGGGGGCAGATGCAGCAGGTCTGCTTGGTATTGGCTCCCTTCCTGCAGGGAACCAACCTGGTGAGCCAGGAGCGGGCATCCCTCTGCCAGTGGGTGCCCTTTGTTTGTCTGCTGGACAGGGCACTTGGCGATTTGGTGGATTTGGGGGAGGAGGCCCAGAACCAGCTGGAACAGCAGCCGCCTGCGCAGTCCACTGCTGTGCAGGAATTTGAATCCCTGGAGGAGGATGAGGAGGAGTTGGAGGTGCTGGACGTCGCTGCTGAGGGGGAACAGTGGAGCGCAGCAGCAGTAGTGCGAGGGTGGAGAGAGGAGGAAGAGGCTCAGGAGCCAGAGGAGGACGCTAACCCTGATGTCTGTGTCACAGACCACCCTGTTCCCTATGGCAGCGCACATGCTGCGTTGCCTGCGCACAGACCCCAGGGTGAAGCAGATGCAAGCGAGGGAGGATGCCTGCATCAGCATGATCCTGGAGCCATGGCTGAGGGGGAAGTGGGCTCAGTTTCTGCCTGCTACAGGACGTGAGCAGCGCATAAGCGAGTTGCAGCAGCTCCTTGTTCAGCGACTGGAGGAAGCTTTCCCACAGGCTTCCACCCCCTCTGTCCCTGTCCAGCCAGCACAGCAGCTGGTGCCTGCGGCCAGCAGCAGCAGCGTCAGGCGCCCAGGAGACCTGCTGTCATTTACGCAGGCGCTCTACATGACGGTAGAGCAGCCGAGAGGGGAGGTGCGTGAAGCAGCCACCTCCTCTGAAAGCCACAGCCAGCGCATGACCCAGATGGTGGCTGAGTACATGGGGTCCTTCAGTGGGCTTGACACCGGCAGCGTGGACCCCATGGAGTACTGGGTGGAGCGGTTGCACATCTGGAATGAGCTGGCGCAGTATGCCCTGGAAGTCCTGTCTTGCCCCTCTTCCAGCGTGCTGTCCGAGAGGTGCTTCAGTGCGGCCGGTGGCGTGGTCACCGAGAAGCGCTCTCGTCTGTCCACAGAGGGAGTGGACAGACTGACATTTTTGAAGATCAACCAGGCCTGGATTGAAGGCACGTTCCTGGCACCTAATGTCGGCGAGAGGAGGACATGAGGTGCCTGGGAATCATTCTTTGACAACATAAACCTTCATTCCCGAGGTCCTGATAATTTGGCCTGGTGTTTCTTCACTTGCTGTGGTAGTAACGCTAGCTACCATGGCCCGTGACATGCCTGCTGCTGCCACACGTCACTCCTCTTCCTGCTGCTGTTGCTGATGTAATTATATATTTATGAATTTATTGATTTATTTATGAATTTATTTATTTGTGTATTTATTTATTTATTGTATTTATACAGCGCCAACATATTACGAAGTGCTGATTTTCATCCTCCTGCTGTTCACCACACAATGCATGCCTGCTGCTGCCACACGTCACTCCTCTTCCTGCTGCTGTAGTTATCCTACTGTCTGTGCTCCCACCGCCAGGGTCCACAGAATACATTGCCTGCTGCCATTCGCCACTCCTCCTCCTCCTGCTGAGTTTATCCTCCTGCCTGTCTGTGTTCCCACCGCCAGGGTCCACAGAATTATGCGCTGCTGCCATGCACCAGCACTAGCTATTACGCCACTACAATAGCTATACTGTTGTATAAAAGAAAAAATTCTGAGGTGTCTGGGTTGAAAACTGTGCTGTCCCAGTTGTGCATTGGGCACAATGTGGGCTGCACGACTGCTGTCCGGAACCTCCTCCTGCTTTTTGCTGTTTATTTTCAGCCATGGTACCAACGCTAGGTACCATTGGCCTGTGACATTGCCTGCTGCTATACATCACTCCTCCTCCTCCTCCTGCTGCTGCTACTACAGTTATCCTCCTGCCTGTCTGTGTTCCCACCACCAGGGTCCACAGAATTATGCGCTGCTGCCATGCGCCACTAGCTATTACGCCACTACAACAGCTATACTGTTGTGTCTGGGTTGAAAACTGTGCTGTCCCAGTTGTGCATTGGGCACAATGTGGGCTGCCCGACTGCTGTCCGGAACCTCCTCCTGCTCTTTGCTGTTTATTTTCAGCCATGGTACCAACGCTAGGTACCATTGGCCTGTGACATTGCCTGCTGCCATACGTCACTACTCCTCCTCCTCCTCCTGCTGCTGCTGCTACTACAGTTATCCTCCTGCCTGTCTGTGTTCCCACCGCCAGGGTCCACAGAATTATGCGCTGCTGCCATGCGCCACTAGCTATTACGCCACTACAACAGCTATGCTGGTGTTGAAGATAACATTTTACAACAGTACAGTTCTGTAAGGGAAAAATCAAAGAATGTTGGTGGTGGACGGTGAAGAAGAAGAAGAATAACCATGTGAAGAAGAAGAAGAAGAAGAATAACCATGTGAAGAAGAAGAAGAACCCGGTGAAGAAGAAGAAGAGAAGAACCCGGTAAAGAAGAAGAAGAGAAGAACCAGGTGAAGAAGAAGAAAAGAACCAGGTGAAGAAGAAGAAGAAGAGAAGAACCAGGTGAAGAAGAAGAAGAAGAGAAGAACCAGGTGAAGAAGAAGAAAAGAACCAGGTGAAGAAGAAGAAAAGAACCAGGTGAAGAAGAAGAAAAGAACCAGGTGAAGAAGAAGAAAAGAACCAGGTGAAGAAGAAGAAAAGAACAGGTGAAGAAGAAGAAAAGAACCAGGTGAAGAAGAAGAAAAGAACCAGGTGAAGAAGAAGAAGAGAAGAACCAGGTGAAGAAGAAGAAGAAGAAGAGAAGAACCAGGTGAAGAAGAAGAAGAAGAAGAAGAGAAGAACCAGGTGAAGAAGAAGAAGAAGAAGAAGAAGAGCAGAACAGAACCCAGTGAAGATAAAGAAGAGAAGAACCAGGTGAAGAAGAAGAAGAAGAGAAGAACCAGGTGAAGAAGAAGAAGAAGAAGAAGAGGAGAAGAACCAGGTGGTGAAGAAGAAGAGAAGAACCAGGTGGTGAAGAAGAAGAAGAAGAAGAGAAGAACCAGGTGAAGATGAAGAAGAGAAGAACCAGGTGAAGATGAAGAAGAGAAGAACCAGGTGAAGATGAAGAAGAGAAGAACCAGGTGAAGAAGAAGAAGAGAAGAACCAGGTGAAGAAGAAGAAGAGAAGAACCAGGTGAAGAAGAAGAAGAGTAGAACCAGGTGAAGAAGAAGAAGAGTAGAACCAGGTGAAGAAGAAGAAGAGTAGAAAAAGGTGAAGAAGAAGAAGAGAAAAACCAGGTAAAGATGAAGAAGAGAAGAACCCGGTGAAGATGAAGAAGAGAAGAACCAGGTGAAGATGAAGAAGAGAAGAACCAGGTGAAGAAGAGAAGAACCAGGTGAAGATGAAGAAGAGAAGAACCAGGTGAAGAAGAAGAAGAGAAGAACCAGGTGAAGATGAAGAAGAGAAGAACCAGGTGAAGAAGAAGAAGAGAAGAACCAGGTGAAGAAGAAGAAGAGAAGAACCAGGTGAAGATGAAGAAGAGAAGAACCAGGTGAAGATGAAGAAGAGAAGAACCAGGTGAAGATGAATAAGAGAAGAACCAGGTGAAGATGAATAAGAGAAGAACCAGGTGAAGATGAAGAAGAGAATAACCAGGTGAAGATGAAGAAGAGAAGAACCAGGTGAAGAAGAAGAAGAGAAGAACCAGGTGAAGATGAAGAAGAGAAGAACCAGGTGAAGATGAAGAAGAGAAGAACCAGGTGAAGAAGAAGAAAAACCAGGTGAAGAAGAGAAGAACCAGATGAAGATGAAGAAGAGAAGAACCAGGTGAAGAAGAAGAAGAACCAAGTGAAGAAGAGAAGAACCAGGTGAAGAAGAAGAAGAACCAGGTGAAGATGAAGTGAAGAACCAGGTGAAGAAGAAGAAGAAGAGAAGAACCAGGTGAAGAAGAACCAGATGATAATGATGAAGAAGGAAAATAAGAAGACAAAGAAGAACCAGGTGAAGAAGAAGAAGAACCAGGTGAAGATGAAGAAGAGAAGAACCAGGTGAAGATGAAGAAGAGAAGAACCAGGTGAAGATGAAGAAGAGAAGAACCAGGTGAAGAAGAAGAAGAGAAGAACCAGGTGAAGAAGAAGAAGAGTAGAACCAGGTGAAGAAGAAGAAGAGTAGAACCAGGTGAAGAAGAAGAAGAGTAGAACCAGGTGAAGAAGAAAAAAAACCAGGTAAAGATGAAGAAGAGAAGAACCCGGTGAAGATGAAGAAGAGAAGAACCAGGTGAAGATGACGAAGAGAAGAACCAGGTGAAGAAGAGAAGAACCAGGTGAAGAAGAAGAAGAGAAGAACCAGGTAAAGAAGAAGAAGAGAAGAACCAGGTGAAGATGAAGAAGAGAAGAACCAGGTGAAGATGAAGAAGAGAAGAACCAGGTGAAGATGAATAAGAGAAGAACCAGGTGAAGATGAATAAGAGAATAACCAGGTGAAGATGAAGAAGAGAATAACCAGGTGAAGATGAAGAAGAGAAGAACCAGGTGAAGAAGAAGAAGAGAAGAACCAGGTGAAGATGAAGAAGAGAAGAACCAGGTGAAGATGAAGAAGAGAAGAACCGGGTGAAGAAGAAGAAAAACCAGGTGAAGAAGAGAAGAACCAGGTGAAGATGAAGAAGAGAAGAACCAGGTGAAGAAGAAGAAGAACCAAGTGAAGAAGAGAAGAACCAGGTGAAGAAGAAGAAGAACCAGGTGAAGATGAAGAAGAGAAGAACCAGGTGAAGAAGAAGAAGAGAAGAACCAGGTGAAGAAGAACCAGATGATAATGATGAAGAAGGAGAATAAGAAGACAAAGAAGAACCAGGTGAAGAAGAAGAAGAACCAGGTGAAGATGAAGAAGAAGAACCAGGTGAAGATGAAGAAGAGAAGAACCAGGTGAAGATGAAGAAGAGAAGAACCAGGTGAAGATGAAGAAGAGAAGAACCAGGTGAAGAAGAAGAAGAGAAGAACCAGGTGAAGAAGAAGAAGAGAAGAACCAGGTGAAGAAGAAGAAGAGTAGAACCAGGTGAAGAAGAAGAAGAGTAGAACCAGGTGAAGAAGAAGAAGAGTAGAACCAGGTGAAGAAGAAGAAGAGTAGAACCAGAACCAGGTGAAGAAGAAGAAGAAGAGTAGAACCAGGTGAAGAAGAAGAAGAGTAGAACCAGGTGAAGAAGAAGAAGAGTAGAACCAGGTGAAGAAGAAGAAGAGTAGAACTAGGTGAAGAAGAAGAAGAGAATAACCAGGTGAAGATGAAGAAGAGAAGAACCAGGTGAAGAAGAAGAAGAGAAGAACCAGGTGAAGATGAAGAAGAGAAGAACCAGGTGAAGATGAAGAAGAGAAGAACCAGGTGAAGATGAAGAAGAGAAGAACCAGGTGAAGAAGAAGAAGAGAAGAACCAGGTGAAGATGAAGCAGAGAAGAACCAGGTGAAGAAGAAGAAGAGAAGAACCAGGCGAAGAAGAAGAAGAGAAGAACCAGGTGAAGATGAAGAAGAGAAGAACCAGGTGAAGATGAATAAGAGAAGAACCAGGTGAAGATGAAGAAGAGAATAACCAGGTGAAGATGAAGAAGAGAAGAACCAGGTGAAGAAGAAGAAGAGAAGAACCAGGTGAAGAAGAGAAGAACCAGGTGAAGGTGAAGATGAAGAAGAGAAGAACCAGGTGAAGATGAAGAAGAGAATAACCAGGTGAAGAAGAAGAAGAGAAGAACCAGGTGAAGATGAAGAGAAGAACCAGGTGAAGAAGAAGAAGAGAAGAACCAGGTGAAGAAGAAAAAGAGAAGAACCAGGTGAAGATGAAGAAGAGAAGAACCAGGTGAAGATGAAGAAGAGAATAACCAGGTGAAGAAGAAGAAGAGAAGAACCAGGTGAAGAAGAAGAAGGGAAGAACCAGGTGAAGAAGAAGAAGAGTAGAACCAGGTGGTGAAGAAGAAGAAGAGTAGAACAAGGTGAAGAAGAAGAAGAGTAGAACCAGGTGAAGAAGAAGAAGAGAAAAACCAGGTAAAGATGAAGAAGAGAAGAACCCGGTGAAGATGAAGAAGAGAAGAACCAGGTGAAGATGAAGAAGAGAAGAACCAGGTGAAGAAGAGAAGAACCAGGTGAAAATGAAGAAGAGAAGAACCAGGTGAAGAAGAAGAAGAGAAGAACCAGGTGAAGATGAAGAAGAGAAGAACCAGGTGAAGAAGAAGAAGAGAAGAACCAGGTGAAGAAGAAGAAGAGAAGAACCAGGTGAAGATGAATAAGAGAAGAACCAGGTGAAGATGAATAAGAGAAGAACCAGGTGAAGATGAATAAGAGAAGAACCAGGTGAAGATGAAGAAGAGAATAACCAGGTGAAGATGAAGAAGAGAAGAACCAGGTGAAGAAGAAGAAGAGAAGAACCAGGTGAAGATGAAGAAGAGAAGAACCAGGTGAAGATGAAGAAGAGAAGAACCAGGTGAAGAAGAAGAAAAACCAGGTGAAGAAGAGAAGAACCAGGTGAAGATGAAGAAGAGAAGAACCAGGTGAAGAAGAAGAAGAACCAAGTGAAGAAGAGAAGAACCAGGTGAAGAAGAAGAAGAACCAGGTGAAGATGAAGAAGAGAAGAACCAGGTGAAGAAGAAGAAGAAGAGAAGAACCAGGTGAAGAAGAACCAGATGATAATGATGAAGAAGGAGAATAAGAAGACAAAGAAGAACCAGGTGAAGAAGAAGAAGAACCAGGTGAAGATGAAGAAGAGAAGAACCAGGTGAAGATGAAGAAGAGAAGAACCAGGTGAAGATGAAGAAGAGAAGAACCAGGTGAAGAAGAAGAAGAGAAGAACCAGGTGGTGAAGAAGAAGAAGAAGAAGAAGAGAAGAACCAGGTGAAGATGAAGAAGAGAAGAACCAGGTGAAGATGAAGAAGAGAAGAACCAGGTGAAGATGAAGAAGAGAAGAACCAGGTGAAGATGAAGAAGAGAAGAACCAGGTGAAGATGAAGAAGAGAAGAACCAGGTGAAGAAGAAGAAGAGAAGAACCAGGTGAAGAAGAAGAAGAGTAGAACCAGGTGAAGAAGAAAAAGAGTAGAACCAGGTGAAGAAGAAAAAGAGTAGAACCAGGTGAAGAAGAAAAAGAGTAGAACCAGGTGAAGAAGAAAAAGAGTAGAACCAGGTGAAGAAGAAAAAGAGTAGAACCAGGTGAAGAAGAAGAAGAGTAGAACCAGGTGAAGAAGAAGAAGAGTAGAACCAGGTGAAGAAGAAGAAGAGAAAAACCAGGTAAAGATGAAGAAGAGAAGAACCCGGTGAAGATGAAGAAGAGAAGAACCAGGTGAAGATGAAGAAGAGAAGAACCAGGTGAAGAAGAAGAAGAGAAGAACCAGGTGAAGAAGAAGAAGAGTAGAACCAGGTGGTGAAGAAGAAGAAGAGTAGAACCAGGTGAAGAAGAAGAAGAGTAGAACCAGGTGAAGAAGAAGAAGAGAAAAACCAGGTAAAGATGAAGAAGAGAAGAACCCGGTGAAGATGAAGAAGAGAAGAACCAGGTGAAGATGAAGAAGAGAAGAACCAGGTGAAGAAGAGAAGAACCAGGTGAAGATGAAGAAGAGAAGAACCAGGTGAAGAAGAAGAAGAGAAGAACCAGGTGAAGATGAAGAAGAGAAGAACCAGGTGAAGAAGAAGAAGAGAAGAACCAGGTGAAGAAGAAGAAGAGAAGAACCAGGTGAAGATGAAGAAGAGAAGAACCAGGTGAAGATGAATAAGAGAAGAACCAGGTGAAGATGAATAAGAGAAGAACCAGGTGAAGATGAAGAAGAGAAGAACCAGGTGAAGATGAATAAGAGAAGAACCAGGTGAAGATGAAGAAGAGAAGAACCAGGTGAAGATGAAGAAGAGAAGAACCAGGTGAAGAAGAAGAAGAGAAGAACCAGGTGAAGATGAAGAAGAGAAGAACCAGGTGAAGATGAAGAAGAGAAGAACCAGGTGAAGAAGAAGAAAAACCAGGTGAAGAAGAGAAGAACCAGGTGAAGATGAAGAAGAGAAGAACCAGGTGAAGAAGAAGAAGAACCAAGTGAAGAAGAGAAGAACCAGGTGAAGAAGAAGAAGAACCAGGTGAAGATGAAGAAGAGAAGAACCAGGTGAAGAAGAAGAAGAGAAGAACCAGGTGAAGAAGAACCAGATGATAATGATGAAGAAGGAGAATAAGAAGACAAAGAAGAACCAGGTGAAGAAGAAGAAGAACCAGGTGAAGATGAAGAAGAGAAGAACCAGGTGAAGATGAAGAAGAGAAGAACCAGGTGAAGATGAAGAAGAGAAGAACCAGGTGAAGAAGAAGAAGAGAAGAACCAGGTGAAGAAGAAGAAGAAGAAGAAGAAGAGAAGAACCAGGTGAAGATGAAGAAGAGAAGAACCAGGTGAAGATGAAGAAGAGAAGAACCAGGTGAAGATGAAGAAGAGAAGAACCAGGTGAAGATGAAGAAGAGAAGAACCAGGTGAAGAAGAAGAAGAGAAGAACCAGGTGAAGAAGAAGAAGAGTAGAACCAGGTGAAGAAGAAAAAGAGTAGAACCAGGTGAAGAAGAAGAAGAGTAGAACCAGGTGAAGAAGAAGAAGAGTAGAACCAGGTGAAGAAGAAGAAGAGAAAAACCAGGTAAAGATGAAGAAGAGAAGAACCTGGTGAAGATGAAGAAGAGAAGAACCAGGTGAAGATGAAGAAGAGAAGAACCAGGTGAAGAAGAGAAGAACCAGGTGAAGAAGAAGAAGAGAAGAACCAGGTGAAGAAGAAGAAGAGAAGAACCAGGTGAAGATGAAGAAGAGAAGAACCAGGTGAAGAAGAAGAAGAAGAGAAGAACCAGGTGAAGAAGAAGAAGAGAAGAACCAGGTGAAGATGAAGAAGAGAAGAACCAGGTGAAGATGAATAAGAGAAGAACCAGGTGAAGATGAATAAGAGAAGAACCAGGTGAAGATGAAGAAGAGAATAACCAGGTGAAGATGAAGAAGAGAAGAACCAGGTGAAGAAGAAGAAGAGAAGAACCAGGTGAAGAAGAAGAAGAGAAGAACCAGGTGAAGATGAAGAAGAGAAGAACCAGGTGAAGAAGAAGAAAAACCAGGTGAAGAAGAGAAGAACCAGGTGAAGATGAAGAAGAGAAGAACCAGGTGAAGAAGAAGAAGAACCAAGTGAAGAAGAGAAGAACCAGGTGAAGAAGAAGAAGAACCAGGTGAAGATGAAGAAGAGAAGAACCAGGTGAAGAAGAAGAAGAGAAGAACCAGGTGAAGAAGAACCAGATGATAATGATGAAGAAGGAGAATAAGAAGACAAAGAAGAACCAGGTGAAGAAGAAGAAGAAGAACCAGGTGAAGATGAAGAAGAGAAGAACCAGGTGAAGATGAAGAAGAGAAGAACCAGGTGAAGATGAAGAAGAGAAGAACCAGGTGAAGATGAAGAAGAGAAGAACCAGGTGAAGAAGAAGAAGAGAAGAACCAGGTGAAGAAGAAGAAGAGTAGAACCAGGTGAAGAAGAAGAAGAGTAGAACCAGGTGAAGAAGAAGAAGAGTAGAACCAGGTGAAGAAGAAGAAGAGTAGAACCAGAACCAGGTGAAGAAGAAGAAGAAGAGTAGAACCAGGTGAAGAAGAAGACGAGTAGAACCAGGTGAAGAAGAAGAAGAGTAGAACCAGGTGAAGAAGAAGAAGAGAAAAACCAGGTAAAGATGAACAAGAGAAGAACCCGGTGAAGATGAAGAAGAGAAGAACCAGGTGAAGATGAAGAAGAGAAGAACCAGGTGAAGAAGAGAAGAACCAGGTGAAGATGAAGAAGAGAAGAACCAGGTGAAGAAGAAGAAGAGAAGAACCAGGTGAAGATGAAGAAGAGAAGAACCAGGTGAAGAAGAAGAAGAGAAGAACCAGGTGAAGAAGAAGAAGAGAAGAACCAGGTGAAGATGAAGAAGAGAAGAACCAGGTGAAGATGAATAAGAGAAGAACCAGGTGAAGATGAATAAGAGAAGAACCAGGTGAAGATGAAGAAGAGAATAACCAGGTGAAGATGAAGAAGAGAAGAACCAGGTGAAGAAGAAGAAGAGAAGAACCAGGTGAAGATGAAGAAGAGAAGAACCAGGTGAAGATGAAGAAGAGAAGAACCAGGTGAAGAAGAAGAAGAGAAGAACCAGGTGAAGATGAAGAAGAGAAGAACCAGGTGAAGAAGAAGAAGAGAAGAACCAGGTGAAGAAGAAGAAGAGAAGAACCAGGTGAAGATGAAGAAGAGAAGAACCAGGTGAAGATGAAGAAGAGAAGAACCAGGTGAAGATGAAGAAGAGAATAACCAGGTGAAGATGAAGAAGAGAAGTACCAGGTGAAGAAGAAGAAGAGAACAACCAGGTGAAGATGAAGAAGAGAAGAACCAGGTGAAGATGAAGAAGAGAAGAACCAGGTGAAGATGAAGAAGAGAAGAACCAGGTGAAGAAGAGAAGAACCAGGTGAAGATGAAGAAGAGAAGAACCAGGTGAAGATGAAGAAGAGAAGAACCAGGTGAAGAAGAAGAAGAGAAGAACCAGGTGAAGATGAAGAGAAGAACCAGGTGAAGAAGAAGAAGAGAAGAACCAGGTGAAGAAGATGAAGAGAAGAACCAGGTGAAGATGAAGAAGAGAAGAACCAGGTGAAGATGAATAAGAGAAGAACCAGGTGAAGATGAAGAAGAGAAGAACCAGGTGAAGATGAAGAAGAGAAGAACCAGGTGAAGAAGAAGAAGAGAAGAACCAGGTGAAGAAGAAGAAGAGAAGAACCAGATGAAGAAGAAGAAGAGTAGAACCAGATGAAGAAGAAGAAGAGTAGAACCAGGTGAAGAAGAAGAAGAGTAGAACCAGGTGAAGAAGAAGAAGAGAAAAACCAGGTAAAGATGAAGAAGAGAAGAACCCGGTGAAGATGAAGAAGAGAAGAACCAGGTGAAGATGAAGAAGAGAAGAACCAGGTGAAGAAGAGAAGAACCAGGTGAAGATGAAGAAGAGAAGAACCAGGTGAAGAAGAAGAAGAGAAGAACCAGGTGAAGATGAAGAAGAGAAGAACCAGGTGAAGAAGAAGAAGAGAAGAACCAGGTGAAGATGAAGAAGAGAAGAACCAGGTGAAGATGAATAAGAGAAGAACCAGGTGAAGATGAATAAGAGAAGAACCAGGTGAAGATGAAGAAGAGAATAACCAGGTGAAGATGAAGAAGAGAAGAACCAGGTGAAGAAGAAGAAGAGAATAACCAGGTGAAGATGAAGAAGAGAAGAACCAGGTGAAGATGAAGAAGAGAAGAACCAGGTGAAGAAGAAGAAAAACCAGGTGAAGAAGAGAAGAACCAGGTGAAGATGAAGAAGAGAAGAACCAGGTGAAGAAGAAGAAGAACCAAGTGAAGAAGAGAAGAACCAGGTGAAGAAGAAGAAGAACCAGGTGAAGATGAAGAAGAGAAGAACCAGGTGAAGAAGAAGAAGAGAAGAACCAGGTGAAGAAGAACCAGATGATAATGATGAAGAAGGAGAATAAGAAGACAAAGAAGAACCAGGTGAAGAAGAAGAAGAACCAGGTGAAGATGAAGAAGAGAAGAACCAGGTGAAGATGAAGAAGAGAAGAACCAGGTGAAGATGAAGAAGAGAAGAACCAGGTGAAGAAGAAGAAGAGAAGAACCAGGTGGTGAAGAAGAAGAAGAAGAAGAGAAGAACCAGGTGAAGATGAAGAAGAGAAGAACCAGGTGAAGATGAAGAAGAGAAGAACCAGGTGAAGAAGAAGAAGAGAAGAACCAGGTGAAGAAGAAGAAGAGAAGAACCAGGTGAAGAAGAAGAAGAGTAGAACCAGGTGAAGAAGAAGAAGAGTAGAACCAGGTGAAGAAGAAGAAGAGTAGAACCAGGTGAAGAAGAAGAAGAGTAGAACCAGGTGAAGAAGAAGAAGAGAAAAACCAGGTAAAGATGAAGAAGAGAAGAACCCGGTGAAGATGAAGAAGAGAAGAACCAGGTGAAGATGAAGAAGTGAAGATGAATAAGAGAAGAACCAGGTGAAGATGAAGAAGAGAATAACCAGGTGAAGAAGAAGAAGAGAAGAACCAGGTGAAGATGAAGAAGAGAAGAACCAGGTGAAGATGAATAAGAGAAGAACCAGGTGAAGATGAATAAGAGAAGAACCAGGTGAAGATGAAGAAGAGAATAACCAGGTGAAGATGAAGAAGAGAAGAACCAGGTGAAGAAGAAGAAGAGAAGAACCAGGTGAAGATGAAGAAGAGAAGAACCAGGTGAAGATGAAGAAGAGAAGAACCAGGTGAAGAAGAAGAAAAACCAGGTGAAGAAGAGAAGAACCAGGTGAAGATGAAGAAGAGAAGAACCAGGTGAAGAAGAAGAAGAACCAAGTGAAGAAGAGAAGAACCAGGTGAAGAAGAAGAAGAACCAGGTGAAGATGAAGAAGAGAAGAACCAGGTGAAGATGAAGAAGAGAAGAACCAGGTGAAGATGAAGAAGAGAAGAACCAGGTGAAGAAGAAGAAGAGAAAAACCAGGTGAAGAAGAAGAAGAGAAGAACCAGGTGAAGAAGAAGAAGAGTAGAACCAGGTGAAGAAGAAGAAGAGTAGAACCAGGTGAAGAAGAAGAAGAGTAGAACCAGGTGAAGAAGAAGAAGAGTAGAACCAGAACCAGGTGAAGAAGAAGAAGAAGAGTAGAACCAGGTGAAGAAGAAGAAGAGTAGAACCAGGTGAAGAAGAAGAAGAGTAGAACCAGGTGAAGAAGAAGAAGAGTAGAACCAGGTGAAGAGAAGAAGAGAAAAACCAGGTAAAGATGAAGAAGAGAAGAACCCGGTGAAGATGAAGAAGAGAAGAACCAGGTGAAGATGAAGAAGAGAAGAACCAGGTGAAGAAGAGAAGAACCAGGTGAAGATGAAGAAGAGAAGAACCAGGTGAAGAAGAAGAAGAGAAGAACCAGGTGAAGATGAAGAAGAGAAGAACCAGGTGAAGAAGAAGAAGAGAAGAACCAGGTGAAGAAGAAGAAGAGAAGAACCAGGTGAAGATGAAGAAGAGAAGAACCAGATGAAGATGAATAAGAGAAGAACCAGGTGAAGATGAAGAAGAGAATAACCAGGTGAAGATGAAGAAGAGAAGAACCAGGTGAAGAAGAAGAAGAGAAGAACCAGGTGAAGATGAAGAAGAGAAGAACCAGGTGAAGATGAAGAAGAGAAGAACCAGGTGAAGATGAAGAAGAGAAGAACCAGGTGAAGAAGAAGAAGAGAAGAACCAGGTGAAGATGAAGAAGAGAAGAACCAGGTGAAGAAGAAGAAGAAGAGAAGAACCAGGTGAAGAAGAAGAAGAGAAGAACCAGGTGAAGATGAAGAAGAGAAGAACCAGGTGAAGATGAAGAAGAGAAGAACCAGGTGAAGATGAAGAAGAGAAGAACCAGGTGAAGATGAAGAAGAGAAGAACCAGGTGAAGAAGAAGAAGAGAACAACCAGGTGAAGATGAAGAAGAGAAGAACCAGGTGAAGATGAAGAAGAGAAGAACCAGGTGAAGATGAAGAAGAGAAGAACCAGGTGAAGATGAAGAAGAGAAGAACCAGGTGAAGAAGAAGAAGAGAAGAACCAGGTGAAGATGAAGAAGAGAAGAACCAGGTGAAGATGAAGAAGAGAAGAACCAGGTGAAGATGAAGAAGAGAAGAACCAGGTGAAGATGAAGAAGAGAAGAACCAGGTGAAGAAGAAGAAGAGAAGAACCAGGTGAAGATGAAGAAGAGAAGAACCAGGTGAAGAAGAAGAAGAGAAGAACCAGGTGAAGAAGAAGAAGAGAAGAACCAGGTGAAGATGAAGAAGAGAAGAACCAGGTGAAGATGAATAAGAGAAGAACCAGGTGAAGATGAATAAGAGAAGAACCAGGTGAAGATGAAGAAGAGAAGAACCAGGTGAAGATGAAGAAGAGAAGAACCAGGTGAAGATGAAGAAGAGAAGAACCAGGTGAAGAAGAAGAAAAACCAGGTGAAGAAGAGAAGAACCAGGTGAAGATGAAGAAGAGAAGAACCAGGTGAAGAAGAGAAGAACCAGGTGAAGAAGAAGAAGAACCAAGTGAAGAAGAGAAGAACCAGGTGAAGAAGAAGAAGAACCAGGTGAAGATGAAGAAGAGAAGAACCAGGTGAAGAAGAAGAAGAGAAGAACCAGGTGAAGAAGAACCAGATGATAATGATGAAGAAGGAGAATAAGAAGACAAAGAAGAATCAGGTGAAGAAGAAGATGAAAAAAAAACAATTGAAGATGAACCAGGTGAAGAGGAAGAAGAAGAACTTAAAGAACCAGGTGCCAGTGAAGAAGAAGAAGAAGATGAAGATGATAGTAATGAATGATTGATGACGAGAAACAAAAAAAAAAAAGGTAAAACAGAAAAGAAGACGGTGAAGAAAAAGATGGAGAGAAAAAAAAAAAGAAGACGGTGACAATGAATAAACAAGAAATGCTGAAAAAAAACGTTTTCCATCACATTTTTCTTTTTTTTTTCTTTTTTTATATTAGACCGATTTACATGTGACTTATCTTTAAAAAAAAAAAAAAAAAAAATCCGAATTTGCGAACACGAGTTTTTCCCGAATTTTTTTACGCAACCCGAACCGAATTCGGCGATCGCATCCGAATCCGAATTTTCCGCGGGCCCGAATTTGAATGTACCCGAATCGAATTTTGGTACATTCGAACAACCCTGCTGAGAAGGAGCTCGCTGGATGAACCCGGAAGCACGCTGGCTGGTATTACACAGATGCATATTCAGGGCAATCAACACCTTGATGGACCAACCTGACCACATAACCAACCAGCAGTATTTTCTTCCAGTGTCAGCAGGAAATCTGCCTCTTGGTTAAGTGGGAAGGAGAGGGGATTTGATATGTGATAGAAAACCTAGATTGGAATCACTTTAGCAACCATAACACTACCTGTTCTATCCAATTCCACCAGTCCATATTTATGCAGAAGAAAATAAACTGCAACAATTCTCTGCATTCTACAAAATAAATGTGTTGAGAAGGTGGGAGCCCTATTTGTGGAGAAGCATCTGTCAGAAAGTAGATGGGCAAATATCCCCAGGAACAGGAAAGAAATAATCTATAATGATAATTTCCATGCCATACGCTTTAATGGCAGGAAAACCTCTACAACCTTCAGGGTATATTTCAGAATCAGAATTGCCTTTATTGGCCAAGTATGCCGAATGGTGTGCCTGGAATTGTTTGTGGTACACATGGCAATGGCAGTGGTAGATAGACAAACATAGCATTGTGTCGGGCTAATTATGATACGATCACATAAACTGTAACCGGAAGTATAAAAATCAAAAGCTAAGACCTCCTACGAAAAATAAAGGAGAGGAGTCTTACTATATCATATGCCCAGCTCTAAGTTCAATAGCGAGATTTCTCAATACACTGGTACAAGTGGCTTGATTCACTAAAGTGTGATAACGGCTATCACAGTTCACCTCCTATGTCCTCGCAGGCGTTTACATCTACCCAGATGCGGACATCAAGAATGCCCTGCCTACACTCAGCGACACTATCTCACTGTGGGAGACATCCCTCCTGGACTCCCTCTTCATCATCGTAGGTGATTTGAATAGAGCAAACCTTTGTCCGGAGCTGCCTCTGTACAAACAACACATCACCTGCCCCACCAGGAACCAAAACACCCTGGACCACTGTTACACGGTCCTCAAAGACGTGTACAAGGCTATTCGCCGGGCTCCCCTAGGTAATTCTGACCACTGCCTAATCCACCTGAACCCCACCTACAGAAGGCACCTTGAAACCTCCAAGCCGACTGTCAGGACTGTTAAAAAGTGGACAGAGGAGGCTAAGGGTCAAATTTAAGCCTGCTTCTACAGCATTGACTGGTCAGCCCTGGAGGCTCCCTGTCAGTGGTGCTGGATACCCCCAATTATGAATTCAAGTAAATCCAATGACGGCAGATTTGGAATCCCGATACGCCATGATCGTGATACCGACTTGATGCCAAATTCCGAATTTGACTCAGATTTTAATCATGATTAAAAGTGATAAGTGATCACGATTTGACTTTAGCGTTAATAGCAAAGCTCCCATACATGCTACAATCACAAAAATTTTGTTTTTGAGAAAATAGATTTTGATCTATATCTTGTTTTTTCCGCCACTAATTAGGCTTTCTTTGGGTGGTACATTTTGCTAAGAATTTTTTTTTATAAATGCATTTTAACAGGAATACAGGAATTTCTAATTTTTCGGTTATTATAGCTTTAAAATAATCCATGCTACCATAATTAAAACCTATGTATTTTATTTGCCCGTTTGTCTCGGTTATTACAGCATTTAAATTTTGTCCCTATTACAATGTATGGCGCCGATATTTTATTTAGAAATAAAAGGTGCATTTTTTCCACTTTGCGTCCATCGCTATTTACAAGCTTATAATTTAAAAAATGTTCATAGTATACCCCCTTCACATGCATGTTTAGAAAATTCAGACCCTTAGGTTACTATTTTTTTTTTTAATTGTAATATTTTTTCTCTAGCCGTCATACGGGACACTTGGAGATGAGGCTCCGCCCATCCAATTAGTGGAAACCACCTGAAAGAGTAAAAAGAGTATTAATAGCCCCCACCCTCCCCTGGCTCCTCAGTTTCATTTGGTTTCCGTCCCGGAAACACCGAAGAGGAGTAGCTCCCTTAATGTTTATTATTTTTATTTAGCCTCACTAGGTGGTGAGGCCAAGAGAAGACCGGGTGGCTTGGGTGATCGTTGTGAACGCTAGTGGCGTCTCTTTACTCACCCGGTTTTCTGCCGAACGCGGTGTTCGGATGTCGATCCCTCTGCCCTCCATATGCATTTGTGCGGGCAAGGATCGTGGCACTCTCCCACAGCTGCCGAGTTTCTTGCGCATGCAGGAAATCCCTGGGCCACAAGCGATGGTTGGGAAGCTGGCGCTGGTGGGGGAGTCCAATACAGGAGAACTAGGCAGCATAGGAAATGGAACTGCTCCTGTTGTTCTCCCCATGATGGAAAGATGGGATCACAGGCAAGAGGCTTCCCAGTCTGTTCCAGCAGCAGAGGTGAGTGCATTAACCTTGCTGGAGAGATAGGATCACAAGCAAGAGGCTTCCTAGTCTGTTCCAGCAGATGAGGTGTGTGCACTGATAGTGTTTTTTTGCAGGGATATACACTCACATGATGCAGTTTAGAGTGTGATTTCACCTGTTTTATCCTTTCCCTCTCTCTTTCTCTATCATAGCAAGCTAAAAGTAAAAGCGGGGGAGGTATAAGATAATGTGTGGAGAAGCCAAGAACTAAAAAGGTTGCTATTGCAACATTGTTTCCCCAGTATTATAACGAGATGATTTGTCAAGCCTGCACTAGATCTATGAGAGCTGTAGTGATTGACAATTTATACAAAGAGGTAATGGAGTTTTGCAGGTTAAGGAAACCCATGAGCAGTCTTGGAGTCATTTGTTTCCTATGCTAGATGCAGAATCTGACTTTTGTTTGCAGGGATGTGCACTCATATTATTGAGATTAGAGGGTGATTTCTTCCCCGTATTTATTTTTTTTTGTTTTCCTATCCCTTGTGTCCATACAATCTAGCTAAGTAGCAGATGGGGTGAAGGTAAATTGTTGCCATTGCAGCAATTGGCTTCCCCAGGAATACAACAGGATGATTTGTCAAACCTGCACTGGAGCGATGATGATTGACAATTAAGGAGTAACGGAAACTTTCAAGGCATGAATCTCTGGGTAGTGTTCAGGGAGTCCCTTGTTTCGATTTTGACTTTCAGTCTCTTTTGATTATGAGGCTTTGAGTCGCTCGTTGATGACTTTGAGTCGCTCGATGATGACTTTGAGTCGCTCGATTAGGACTTCGAGTCTTTCGATTATGACTTTGAGTCTTTCGATTATGACTTTGTGTCGTTCGATTATTTCTTCGAACCTGTTTCGGTTAGGACTTCGAGTCTTTAGATTATGACTTCGAGTCTTATGACTATGACTTCGAGTCCTATGACTATGACTTCGAGTCTTATGACTATGACTTCGAGTCTTATGACTTCGAGTCTTATGACTTCGAGTCTTATGACTTCGAGTCGCTCGATTATGACTTCGAGTCGCTCGATTATGACTTCGAGTCGCTTGATTATGACTTCGAGTCGCTCGATTATGACTTCGAGTCGCTCGATTATGACTTCGAGTCGCTCGATTATGACTTCGAGTCGCTCGATTATGACTTCGAGTCGCTCGATTATGACTTCGAGTCGCTCGATTATGACTTCAAGTCGCTCGATTATGACTTCGAATTTGACTTTAAGTCTTTCGATTAGGACTGCGAATTTGTTTCGTTTTTGACTTCGAGTCTTTCGATTATGACTTTGAGTCTTTCGATTATGACTTTGAGTCTTGCGATTATGACTTTGAGTCTTGCGATTATGACTTTGAGTCTTGCGATTATGACTTTGAGCCTTGCGATTATGACTTCGAACCTGTTTCGATTATGACTGAATCTCTTTCGAATACGACTGAGTCTGTTTCGATTACGACTTCGACCTTTTTCGGATTGGTCTGCGGACTTGTTTTCAACTGGTCTGATGTACAGACCGGCATTTTACCTATGCTGGTTGTGTAGATAGACAATCTTGTAGAGAGGATATAAGTGGATGCAGAGCAGAGGGTTTCGAGATGCTGAAATCTTAGAAATATATTCAATAGATTTTTTTATCCAGGATTATAATGGGATATTGCCAATCCTGCTCTGAGGGTCAGTGCTCAGTTGTGTGGCAGAATTATTCTACATGAGAATTCACTGCCCATACAATTCTATGGACCTGTGCATAGTACTGTGTCGTTTTGGCAGAGTAGTGCTCCAGGGTTGTGGCCCTCCCTAGTTATGTCTTTTCAGACTACTTGTTTATCTCTCCAGTGTCCCGTATGAGGGCTAGAGAATATTACAGTTAGACTTACCGGTAACTGTATTTCTAGACGTCATACGGGACACCGACCCACCTCTATTCCTGTCGCACTCTCTTACGGCTATTGCATTGGGGGTTTATGGGTTACACTTCTTTTGAGGTGTCTTTTATTTCCTCTCCTCTTCTCTGTGTTTTAGTTGGAAGTTACTTGCATTACACTGAGGAGCCAGGGGAGGGTGGGGGCTATTAATACTCTTTTTACTCTTTCAGGTGGTTTCCACTAATTGGATGGGCGGAGCCTCATCTCCAGTGTCCCGTATGACGTCTAGAAATACAGTTACCGGTAAGTCTAACTGTAATATTTCCATTAAAACATTTTTGGGTGTGGGAAATAAACAGTTCATTTTAAATGTTAAAATGTGTGTAAATTGCCTTCAAAAATGTATGTAGATGTAGTTTTACTATTTGGCCACAAGATGGCCACATTGGTTTTTTTTAACCACTTAAGGACTGCAGTCTTAAAACCCCTTAAAGGGGAACTGAAGTATGAGGTATACGAAGGCTGCCATATTTATTTCCTTTTAATCAATACCAGTTGCCTGGCAGCCCTGCTGGTCTATTTCTCTGCAGTAGTGTCTGAATAACACCAGAAACGAGCATGCAGCTAGTCTTGTCAGATCTGACTTTAAAAGTCAGAAACACCTGATCTGCTGCATGCTTGTTCAGGGACTATGGCTAATTGTATTAGAGGAAGAGGATCAGCAGGACTGCCAGGCAACTGGTATTGCTTAAAAGGAAATAAACATGGCAGCATCCATATACCTCTCTCTTCAGTTCCCATTTAACCCTCCTGGCGGTTTGCTAAAAATCCGCCAGGGGCAGCAAATGCGTTTAAAAAAAAAAATTTTCTTCATGTAGCAAGACGCAGTCTCGCTGCATGATAGCCGCTGCTCAGTGGCAACCCCCCAGCCCCTCCGATCGCCTCCGGCGATCGGAGATCAGGAGATCCCGTTCAAAGAACGGGATCTCCTGGAGGGCTTCCCCCGTCGCCATGGCGACGGGGCGGGATGACGTCACCGACGTCATCGACATCGTGACGTCAAGGGGGACTACGATCCACCCCGCAGGGCTGCCTGGCACTGATTGGCCAAGCAGCGCACGGGGTCTGGGGGGGCGGCTGCGGTGCGACGGATGGCGGCGGATCGGCGGGTAGCGGCGGCGATCGGGCACTGCACGCAGCTAGCAAAGTGCTAGCTGCGTGCAGCAAAAAAAAAAATGCAAATCGGCCCAGCGGGGCCTGAGCGGTGCCTTCCGGCAGCATAGCCCGTGCTCAGCACGGGCTTACCGCCAGGGAGGTTAAAGAGACTCTGTAACAAAAATGTTAGCAGTATTTCTCCTATCCTACAAGTTCCTAATGCTGTTCCATTGTGCTCTGGCTTACTGCAGCACTTTCTACTTGCACCATCTCTGTAATAAATCAACTTATCTTTCCCCTGTCCGACTTGTCGGCTGTGTCTGGAAGGCTGCAAACTCTTTAGTAATGTGAACAAGTTAACTCCTTCCAAGCCCCTCCAGTGCTCCTGTTAATATTCCTCACATACAATGTCCCTGCTCTCACTGTCAGCTTGTCTGCTATCTGTGAGGCTGATAAACACAGACTGATAAGCTGAACAAAGAATAGCTGGCTGATGAGGAAGCTGCCTGTCAGGCTGACACAAGTGCAGAGCCAAGACTGCAGGCTCTAAAAACACAGCTTGCATGCTTCATTGACACAGAGCTCTTTCAAAACTTGCTCATAACCTCTGGAGACTGAATTCAATGTGTAACTCACTGAATTCTCTGTGTACTCACTGTGTATTAACCTTCTTGGCGGTAACCCCGAACGTAGTTCGGGGTAAGCCGCCGGAGGGTGCCGCTCAGGCCCTGCTGGGCCGATTTGTTTAATTTTTTTTTTGCTGGACGCAGCTAGCACTTTGCTAGCTGCGCCAGCACCCTGATCGCCGCCGCCGCGCGCCCGATCGCCGCTATACGGTGCGGCGCGCGGCCCCCCCCCCCAGACCCCGTGCACTGCCTGGCCAATCAGTGCCAGGCAGCGCCGAGGGGTGGCCCGGGACTCCCAATGACGACCCGACGTCAGTGACGTCGGTGACGTCATTCCGCCCCGTCGCCATGGCGACGGGGGAAGCCCTCCAGGAAATCCCGTTCTTTGAACGGGATTTCCTGATCGGAGATTGCCGAAGGCGATCGAAGAGGGCGGGGGGATACCGCTGAGCAGCGGCTATCATGTAGCGAGCCCTGGGCTCGCTACATGATATAGAAAAAAAAAATTAAAAAAAAACTGCAGCGCTGCCTCCTGGCGTATTTTTTTATACCGCCAGGAGGGTTAACTGTGTAAGTTCACTGCTCTGCTGATGTACTTCCTGTTTTGGTGGCCATCCTTTCTGTTTACAAAACAGTTTATAAAAGTTTGTTTACCCTCTTTATTGCAGCGGAGAGCAGCGACAATATTACAGAGGGGGCTAGGAGATGACCCCAAACAGGCAGGGATGTTTGTTTATACTTCATTTTGTGAATACAGATTCTCTTTAAAGAGGAGCTGTTAGGTATAAGGTCTCAGAGAAAATAAACACATATATCAGTAGCTAAAGATTGGCTGTACTTACATTACATATGCATTTCACTGTCCACGTTTGTACTTCACAGAATTTTTATATAGTATATGCAGAGATAGATGCTCCTGACAGCTCATGGCAGGTTCCATGTTTTTCTGTCAAATGTGTCGTCATGTCCTGCCTGCTTCCTGATCACAGAAAAGCTCGTACTGAATAACACAGTGTTCAGTGAATATTAATGAGCCATGTGGCTAGGAACAATAGCTGACTCCTGCAGTGTACTCTGCCCGGAGATTTATCAGTGCTACGCGCTGGACTGATTACAAGCTGCTGTAATGCCTTTTTGGCTTCCTTCTAAACTGTTTAACACAGGAGAATAGAGGTTTAAATTAGCTTCTGCAGCCTGACAGTTACTCTTTAAGGACTAGACACTTTTTTTTCCAGTCAGACCACTGCAGCTTTAATGGTTTATTGCTCGGTTAAATGCCAGGGCAGTATAGGAACCCCACAAGTGACCCAATTTTAGAAAGAAGACACTCCAAGGTATCCTGTTAGGAGTATGGTGAGTTCATAGAAGATTTTATTTTTTTGTCACAAGTTAGCAGAAATTGATTTTTATTGTTTTTTTTTTTCACAGTGTCACTTTCCACTAACTTGTGACAAAAAATAAAATCTTATATGAACTCATCATACACCTCCGGCGATCGGAGATCAGGAGATCCCGTTCAAAGAACGGGATCTCCTGGAGGGCTTCCCCCGTCGCCATGGCGACGGGGCGGGATGACGTCACCGACGTCATCGACATCGTGACGTCAAGGGGGACTACGATCCACCCCGCAGGGCTGCCTGGCACTGATTGGCCAAGCAGCGCACGGGGTCTGGGGGGGCGGCTGCGGTGCGACGGATGGCGGCGGATCGGCGGGTAGCGGCGGCGATCGGGCACTGCACGCAGCTAGCAAAGTGCTAGCTGCGTGCAGCAAAAAAAAAAAAATGCAAATCGGCCCAGCGGGGCCTGAGCGGTGCCTTCCGGCAGCATAGCCCGTGCTCAGCACGGGCTTACCGCCAGGGAGGTTAAAGAGACTCTGTAACAAAAATTCACAGAATTTTTATATAGTATATGCAGAGATAGATGCTCCTGACAGCTCATGGCAGGTTCCATGTTTTTCTGTCAAATGTGTCGTCATGTCCTGCCTGCTTCCTGATCACAGAAAAGCTCGTACTGAATAACACAGTGTTCAGTGAATATTAATGAGCCATGTGGCTAGGAACAATAGCTGACTCCTGCAGTGTACTCTGCCCGGAGATTTATCAGTGCTACGCGCTGGACTGATTACAAGCTGCTGTAATGCCTTTTTGGCTTCCTTCTAAACTGTTTAACACAGGAGAATAGAGGTTTAAATTAGCTTCTGCAGCCTGACAGTTACTCTTTAAGGACTAGACACTTTTTTTTCCAGTCAGACCACTGCAGCTTTAATGGTTTATTGCTCGGTTAAATGCCAGGGCAGTATAGGAACCCCACAAGTGACCCAATTTTAGAAAGAAGACACTCCAAGGTATCCTGTTAGGAGTATGGTGAGTTCATAGAAGATTTTATTTTTTTGTCACAAGTTAGCAGAAATTGATTTTTATTGTTTTTTTTTTTCACAGTGTCACTTTCCACTAACTTGTGACAAAAAATAAAATCTTATATGAACTCATCATACACCTAACGGAATACCTTGGGGTGTCGTCTTTCTTAAATGGGGTCACTTGTGGGGTTCCTATACCGCCCTGGCATTTTAGGGGCCCAAAACTGTGAGGAGTAGTCTGGAAACCAAATGCCTTAAAGAGAATCTGTATTGTTAAAATCGCACAAAAGTAAACATACCAGTGCGTTAGGGGACATCTCCTATTACCCTCTGTCACAATTTCGCCGCTCCTCGCCGCATTAAAAGTGGTTAAAAACAGTTTTAAAAATTTTGTTTATAAACAAACAAAATGGCCACCAAAACAGGAAGTAGGTTGATGTACAGTATGTCCACACATAGAAAATACATCCATACACAAGCAGGCTGTATACAGCCTTCCTTTTGAATCTCAAGAGATCATTTGTGTGTTTCTTTCCCCCTGTTCTCATGCACTGAAGTTTCAGGCTGCTTGTTTCTTCCTGCAAACAGCTTTGCCCTTGTCTGTAATTCTTCAGTATGTGAAAGCCCAGCCAGCTCAGAGGACGATTTATCCAGCTTGTAAAAAATAAGAGAGAAGAGAGAAGCTGCTCTAATCCTAAATAACACACAGGCAGTGTGCATAGAGGGCCTGGAAGGGGGAGTTCATAGCAGAACCACAACACTGAAGAACTTGGCAGCCTTCCAGACACAGGCTGACAAGTCTGACAAGAGAGAGATAAGTTGATTTATTACAGAGACAGTGATAGTATAAAGTGCTGCAGCAAGCCAGAACACATTAGAATAGCTTTTTGAACTTGTAGGATGATAAAAAACAGGATGCAATTTTTGTTACGGAGTCTCTTTAAAATGACTGTTCAGGGGTATAAGCATCTGCAACTTTTGATGACAGGTGGTCTATGAGGGGCCAAATTTTGTGGAACCGGTCATAAGCAGGGTGGCCTCTTAGATGACAGGTTGTATTGGCACTGAAGTGCAGGAAGTGCAGGATGTTCTCAAATCATGACCTGGACATGGCAGCAGAGAACATGGGCATGTGATGTATTGGGTGCGTAGACCAATAAGACCACAATACATTCCTTTTGACTAGACCCATGTTAAGGAGAAGGCCCCAAAAATGTTACGGAGATACAGAGGCGCCAAAAGAATACAATTTTCTAAAAGGTTTAAAAATATTCAGGTGGCGGTGGTGGCCCGGCAACACCCAAAAACAGACACGATGCTGTTGATTGAAGATACAATAATTTATTCACATACTCCAAAACAAAAAACTGTAACGCGGTTCATGGGCAACATCCCGCTTCATCAGGCAATGAACAACTGGAGTATCACACTGAAATATGACAGAAGCAAAAAGCATATCAAAACGCTGTATCGGGCTTTGCTGTATTATAACATGTATATGGGCTAGTGAGAGGGTAATATGTCTTTATATATAGGGAAATGAAGAGGTACTGTAAAGGCCCATACAAACGTCGGATTTTTCTGAACGACGGGTCATTTGAACGTCCCGTCGTTCAGTCGTTCGCACGTCAAATCCGAGGTGTGTACAGACTGTCATTTGGGTGATAAAACTGGTTACCAGCGATCCGCCCGGCGGTTCCAGCCAATGGCTGGAACTATAAATGATGCTGGACCAGGCCGAGTGTGTACCAAATTAACTGGTTGACATTGGTATATAAAGAAATAACAAATTAACATTGACCAGGTCTGGCTCAAAAGTAAGCTATAAATCAAACATTACAACAGCAAAAAAGTATGCGCTCAGGATACAAGGTTTACACTTGATGGTTCGCGTAATGAAAGTAGTGTGATACAATACAATAACTTGAAAGATAATATACGCGCCCTCTGTCTCAAAAACATAGGAGTATACAGTCCCAACCTAGTAACCGAAAAGTCCTCAGACAGGTTCCTCAGATTCAGCTGTAGTCCAGAATAACCGGCTCCTTAGTTCAGGACAATCATCTCAACATGTAAGAAATAAAGAAAGGCTCATAGCATAATACTGCTTTACATCCGGTCACTCCCTCACCAAGATGCTACCACCATGTGTTGTTTTAAGGGTCACCTTTCAATCACCTGTGCCAAGACACAACCCCCTATGTGCCCGCACTCACCCCAGCTTTCCTCCCAAATCTCCGGAGGCGGGATTGATCACACATGGGGGTACACACCAGAAAACTCCTTACTCCAGTCAAATGGCGAGATTTCCACTGTTACTGCAACTCAAAGCACACCAATATAGTGTAAAACTGTATATTTATTTTAAAAGATGAAAAGTTGTGCACTCACAAGCGTAAGAGTAAATCAGGCATGTAATATTTGACAGCGCTAGTCCCCGGGTGACTGCTCTGCGGATACCACATCAGATTCCTCCTCGCCCGTTCAGAGCTGCACTCGTGTCTCCAGCATCCACTTCCGGTCTCCTGTACTACTGCTCCGCCCTATGCATTTCGTCACAAGTGACTCATCAGGGGCTCGTAGTACAGCGTAGACCGGCTACTGATAAGAGAACAAAGTCCCCTCCCACCTTTACCTCATTGGACCAAACTTAAAACCTACGTATATTTCAATACGGAATCCTCCGCAGTTTTCCACAAAGCGGCCCCTCACATTTTTCTCCTACTCTATACAATTGCACCCCTATCTAACAGTACTATCCCAATCCTATCCTCCCTCTCCCATACACACTACTACATCGTAACTGATCAATTTTCATAAATATATTCTTACAAATGCCTATAAAAGAATAATAAAAATAGTAAAAAATATAATAAAGTTGCAAAAAACAGGTTCATAAGAATTCAAATGCAATAAAACCAAATATACTCGATATCTATTATGCTAATTAGTTGTTACATATAAAAGCATTAATATCAAGATCTATATTCATACCGTTTGGAACGGCAGATTCCAGATCATAGATCCATTTTGTCTCTTTTTTAGATACCTCCCTCACTTTATTACAACCCCTCCAAGATGGATTTAACTTCTCTACACCGCAAAAATACATATTTCTAGGATCTGAGCCGTGTACATTTTTAAAATGCAGGGATAAACTGTGCAATTCAAATCCTTTCCTGATATTATTAATATGTTCGCCAATGCGTTCCTTAAGCATTCGAGTGGTGCGGCCCACATACTGTAGGCCGCATTCACACCACACAACATATACAACATATGTACTTGAGCAATTAATGAAATTACGTATTTTAAATGTTTTTCCATTTACTGTAGATACAACTTCCTTTGTTTTAACACCTTTTGCTTCTCTACAGCATTTGCATCCCTTACACGGAAAAAAGCCGTCCGACTGCCAACCCTGCAGTCTCTGTTGACAAGGGGGGGCTACACAGCTAGGGGCCAGTTTATCCTTTAAATTAGCAGTTTTTCTATACACAAAGGGTGGTCTGGGGGGTAAGACCCCTCCCAACACATGATCTCCTTGCAGAATATCCCAATGTTTAATAAAGATTCGTTCAACTTGTTTATATTGTGTGGAGAAATTTGTACAGAAAGTAAAGGGACTCACCTCCTCTTTTTTGTCCCTCGATGAATTCACCAGCGAGTCCCTCACCATATCTCCTACTTCATTCTGAACATGCCCTAACCATTCCCTATTATATCCCTTCTCAATGAATCTAGTTTTCACTATTTCTGATTGCAACCTGTAATCTTCCAGATTCGAGCAGTTTCGTCTAACGCGCATAAATTGTCCTTTAGGGACCCCTCTGAGCCAATTCGGATGGTGGCAACTAGAGGTCTCAATATAGCCATTCCTATCCGTAGGCTTAAAGAAGCACCTAGTAACAAATCCATCATCCTCCCTACTAATCTCCAAATCCAGAAAATGGATACTTACCTTGCTTGACTCAGCTGTCAATTTGATATTAGATCTTAATCCATTGATTTCCTCAAGGAAGATATTAAACCCCTCCTCATCCCCTCCCCATAGGATGAGGAGGTCATCTATAAATCTTTTCCACAATATGATCTTGTCTCCCCCCAATTCAATGGCTTCCTCCTCCCACCTTGCCATATATAAGTTTGCCAGGGACGGGGCAAACCCCACCCCCATGGCGCATCCAAAAATCTGTCTAAAAAAATCCCCCTTATGCCAAAAGTAATTTTTCTTTAGGGCAAAATCTAGAAGTTCCAATATAAAATTGATCTGCCCTGTAGGCAATTCTGTATCTGTTGAAAGGTAAAACCTAGCTGCCTCCACCCCCCCTTCATGGGGAATGTTGGTATAAAGCGAGCTAACATCAGCAGTGGCTAGCAATACATCACCCCCCACTGTTAGAGTATCCAAAATTTGCAGCACGTGTTTGGTGTCCTTAAAGAGAATCTGTAACGTTAAAACGTCCCCTGGGGGGTACTCACCTCGGATGGGGGAAGCCTCAGGATCCTAATGAGGCTTCCCACGCCGTCTGCCGTCCCTCGGGGGTCTCGCTGTAGCCCTCCGTACAGCGGTGACGTAATATTTACCTTTGCAGGCTCCTGCGCAGGCGCTCTGGCTGCTTTCGCTCCGAAGGAGGCGGAAATACCCGATCTCAGTCGGGTCCGCTCTACTGCGCAGGCGCAAGTCTCCGGCGCCTGCGCAGTAGAGCGGACCCGACTGAGATCGGGTATTTCCGCCTCCTTCGGAGCGAAAGCAGCCACAGCGCCCCCGCTGGAGCCTGCAAAGGTAAATATTGAATTGAACAGTCGGCACAGTCGCCGGCTGTTCGGAGGGCTGCAGCGAGACCTCCGTGGGACAGAGGACGGCGTGGGAAGCCTCATTAGGATCCTGAGGCTTCCCCCACCCGAGGTGAGTACCCCCCAGGGGATCTTTTTGTCGTTACAGAGTCTCTTTAAGGACTCGTGGGAGTCTTGAAACCAATGGTTGGAGATAATGGTCCACATACTGCCCCAACCTATGAATGATTGAACCTACACCACTCAATATTGGGCGGCCCGGGGGCTCCTCAAGGGACTTATGTATCTTTGGTAATTGATAAATAACTGGCACCCTGGGGGCCGAGGGCACCAAAAAATCGCACTCTCGTTTCTCCAGGAAGCCAGATACCATGCCCTCATCCAACAACAAGGACAG
Organism: Hyperolius riggenbachi; assembly: GCF_040937935.1. NCBI lineage: Eukaryota > Metazoa > Chordata > Amphibia > Anura > Hyperoliidae > Hyperolius > Hyperolius riggenbachi. The sequence goes on from NC_090652.1 coordinate 319,180,586, forward strand.
TTCCCTTTTGTATTGCATTGTAGGGTTATAAGAACGTTTTTCATATGTACTCTCATCATATACCAACTTATCAAGCTCCTTAAAGTATTGTGCCTTAGTTAGTACCACAGTCCCTCCCCCCTTGTCCGCAGACCTCACAACCAAATTCTTTTCTTCCAGTAAATTAGTAATTGATTCCTGATAGTTATCAAATTTCTGTGGTCTAATCTTTTTCAAATCAGCCAATACGTGATCTTTAAATATCTCTACAGTATTTCGATTTGATATATCTTGTGGATTGAACGTTGATGCATTCCTGAACTTTGATAATACTCCAACATTGTTGGCCCTACTATTTGGGCCTTCCTTCTGCAAAAAATATTTCTTAATATTGAGTTTCCTCGCATATTTATGTACATCTATAAAAGAGTTAAATTTATTCAAATTTTGCTTAGGGGCAAACTTCAATCCATGATCCAACATTTTTAACTCATTCCTGCTCAATTCTACTCCACTTAAATTAAAAATACCTTTACCTACCACTGCTTTCTTTTTTTGTTCCCGCCTCCCGCTTCTGCAACCCCTTCTGCTCCCCTTTTTCTTGGACTTGGATACTGTCCCCCTGTGTATTCCCCTCCCCTCCACTCTTCCCTCCAGAATTTCGGTCGTGGGGCTAAAAAATGAGCTTGTTCATAATCTGTCTCTGCTAATGGCTGAAAACGGTTAAAAGTCTGTAGGGGGGGTTGTTGTTGATACATATCATTTCTTCTAGTATTCCAATGAGGGGATCCCCTCTGCCCACTGTTATAGCCTAGGTTTGCATTACCAAAATGGGGATTCCCATTCCTTCTATGGTCGCCCGGTCCCTTCGGTCTAGGTGGATTATCCCCCCTATTATTCTGGCCTGATGGAGGTGGACCCTGAGGTGGACCCTGAGGATTTCCCACATCTATGTGAAGGTTTTCTGGAGTCCCCTGTTCCATACATACCTGATTGGAAGTTTCTTTTTCTCTTTTCTCCTTTAATCTTTTTTCAACTATGGGTTGCCATTTATAAGCTATTTTACGTTTATGGGCATCTAGATCCCTTGCAAACTTTTTTTGTTTATCCAGAATAAGATTCTTTTCAGTTATTGCTAACTGCTCCTGTATCTTTTTAGTCCTCAATTTATATTGCTCTGAATCCTTATGGGGCTCCAATTTTTCTTTCAATTGTCCTATTTCCTGTCCTAATCTATCCAGCCTTCCCGTTTTTCTTCTTATTAGTAACTCCATAAGACCCAAACCGCTTTTAGTAAAATACTCCTCCCAATCTTTATTGTTCTCTTCAGAATCTTCCCCATGATTAGGTGTGACATCCCATCGAATACGTTTAGGCACTATTCCTTCCTTATGATATTTTTTCAAGGTTGCTATATCCCACCAAGTCTGCTGTTCCCTACCTAAGACAGTATGTAAGGATCTAAAATCACTTTCCACATCACCTCCTACAGGAGCTGTCTCTTTAAAAATTTCATCCAGATCAATAGCCTTTCGTCTATTGAGATCAAAGAAATCCATAGCTGCACACTGTCACACAATAGATTAAAATTACAACAGCAAAAAAGTATGCGCTCAGGATACAAGGTTTACACTTGATGGTTCGCGTAATGAAAGTAGTGTGATACAATACAATAACTTGAAAGATAATATACGCGCCCTCTGTCTCAAAAACATAGGAGTATACAGTCCCAACCTAGTAACCGAAAAGTCCTCAGACAGGTTCCTCAGATTCAGCTGTAGTCCAGAATAACCGGCTCCTTAGTTCAGGACAATCATCTCAACATGTAAGAAATTAAGAAAGGCTCATAGCATAATACTGCTTTACATCCGGTCACTCCCTCACCAAGATGTTACCACCGTGTGTTGTTTTAAGGGTCACCTTTCAATCACCAGTGCCAAGACACAACCCCCTATGTGCCCGCACTCACCCCAGCTTTCCTCCCAAATCTCCGGAGGCGGGATTGATCACACATGGGGGTACACACCAGAAAACTCCTTACTCCAGTCAAATGGCGAGATTTCCACTGTTACTGCAACTCAAAGCACACCAATATAGTGTAAAACTGTATATTTATTTTAAAAGATAAAAAGTTGTGCACTCACAAGCGTAAGAGTAAATCAGGCATGTAATATTTGACAGCGCTAGTCCCCGGGTGACTGCTCTGCGGATACCGCATCAGATTCCTCCTCGCCCGTTCAATGCAATACAAAAGGGAACTGTCCTTGTTGTTGGATGAGGGCATGGTATCTGGCTTCCTGGAGAAACGAGAGTGCGATTTTTTGGTGCCCTCGGCCCCCAGGGTGCCAGTTATTTATCAATTACCAAAGATACATAAGTCCCTTGAGGAGCCCCCGGGCCGCCCAATATTGAGTGGTGTAGGTTCAATCATTCATAGGTTGGGGCAGTATGTGGACCATTATCTCCAACCATTGGTTTCAAGACTCCCACGAGTCCTTAAGGACACCAAACACGTGCTGCAAATTTTGGATACTCTAACAGTGGGGGGTGATGTATTGCTAGCCACTGCTGATGTTAGCTCGCTTTATACCAACATTCCCCATGAAGGGGGGGTGGAGGCAGCTAGGTTTTACCTTTCAACAGATACAGAATTGCCTACAGGGCAGATCAATTTTATATTGGAACTTCTAGATTTTGCTCTAAAGAAAAATTACTTTTGGCATAAGGGGGATTTTTTTAGACAGATTTTTGGATGCGCCATGGGGGTGGGGTTTGCCCCGTCCCTGGCAAACTTATATATGGCAAGGTGGGAGGAGGAAGCCATTGAATTGGGGGGAGACAAGATCATATTGTGGAAAAGATTTATAGATGACCTCCTCATCCTATGGGGAGGGGATGAGGAGGGGTTTAATATCTTCCTTGAGGAAATCAATGGATTAAGATCTAATATCAAATTGACAGCTGAGTCAAGCAAGGTAAGTATCCATTTTCTGGATTTGGAGATTAGTAGGGAGGATGATGGATTTGTTACTAGGTGCTTCTTTAAGCCTACGGATAGGAATGGCTATATTGAGACCTCTAGTTGCCACCATCCGAATTGGCTCAGAGGGGTCCCTAAAGGACAATTTATGCGCGTTAGACGAAACTGCTCGAATCTGGAAGATTACAGGTTGCAATCAGAAATAGTGAAAACTAGATTCATTGAGAAGGGATATAATAGGGAATGGTTAGGGCATGTTCAGAATGAAGTAGGAGATATGGTGAGGGACTCGCTGGTGAATTCATCGAGGGACAAAAAAGAGGAGGTGAGTCCCTTTACTTTCTGTACAAATTTCTCCACACAATATAAACAAGTTGAACGAATCTTTATTAAACATTGGGATATTCTGCAAGGAGATCATGTGTTGGGAGGGGTCTTACCCCCCAGACCACCCTTTGTGTATAGAAAAACTGCTAATTTAAAGGATAAACTGGCCCCTAGCTGTGTAGCCCCCCCTTGTCAACAGAGACTGCAGGGTTGGCAGTCGGACGGCTTTTTTCCGTGTAAGGGATGCAAATGCTGTAGAGAAGCAAAAGGTGTTAAAACAAAGGAAGTTGTATCTACAGTAAATGGAAAAACATTTAAAATACGTAATTTCATTAATTGCTCAAGTACATATGTTGTATATGTTGTGTGGTGTGAATGCGGCCTACAGTATGTGGGCCGCACCACTCGAATGCTTAAGGAACGCATTGGCGAACATATTAATAATATCAGGAAAGGATTTGAATTGCACAGTTTATCCCTGCATTTTAAAAATGTACACGGCTCAGATCCTAGAAATATGTATTTTTGCGGTGTAGAGAAGTTAAAACCATCTTGGAGGGGTTGTAATAAAGTGAGGGAGGTATCTAAAAAAGAGACAAAATGGATCTATGATCTGGAATCTGCCGTTCCGAACGGTATGAATATAGATCTTGATATTAATGCTTTTATATGTAACAACTAATTAGCATAATAGATATCGAGTATATTTGGTTTTATTGCATTTGAATTCTTATGAACCTGTTTTTTGCAACTTTATTATATTTTTTACTATTTTTATTATTCTTTTATAGGCATTTGTAAGAATATATTTATGAAAATTGATCAGTTACGATGTAGTAGTGTGTATGGGAGAGGGAGGATAGGATTGGGATAGTACTGTTAGATAGGGGTGCAATTGTATAGAGTAGGAGAAAAATGTGAGGGGCCGCTTTGTGGAAAACTGCGGAGGATTCCGTATTGAAATATACGTAGGTTTTAAGTTTGGTCCAATGAGGTAAAGGTGGGAGGGGACTTTGTTCTCTTATCAGTAGCCGGTCTACGCTGTACTACGAGCCCCTGATGAGTCACTTGTGACGAAATGCATAGGGCGGAGCAGTAGTACAGGAGACCGGAAGTGGATGCTGGAGACACGAGTGCAGCTCTGAACGGGCGAGGAGGAATCTGATGCGGTATCCGCAGAGCAGTCACCCGGGGACTAGCGCTGTCAAATATTACATGCCTTATTTACTCTTACGCTTGTGAGTGCACAACTTTTTATCTTTTAAAATAAATATACAGTTTTACACTATATTGGTGTGCTTTGAGTTGCAGTAACAGTGGAAATCTCGCCATTTGACTGGAGTAAGGAGTTTTCTGGTGTGTACCCCCATGTGTGATCAATCCCGCCTCCGGAGATTTGGGAGGAAAGCTGGGGTGAGTGCGGGCACATAGGGGGTTGTGTCTTGGCACAGGTGATTGAAAGGTGACCCTTAAAACAACACACGGTGGTAACATCTTGGTGAGGGAGTGACCGGATGTAAAGCAGTATTATGCTATGAGCCTTTCTTTATTTCTTACATGTTGAGATGATTGTCCTGAACTAAGGAGCCAGTTATTCTGGACTACAGCTGAATCTGAGGAACCTGTCTGAGGACTTTTCGGTTACTAGGTTGGGACTGTATACTCCTATGTTTTTGAGACAGAGGACGCGTATATTATCTTTCAAGTTATAAATCAAACATGGCGATCAAAGTACAATAGATGAAGATTGACACTTACCAGCGTGGGGTCCGATATGTGCTTGGCACCTCTGTGCTGTAGTGTGAGAAGTGGAGTCTTTTTATAGGAAGTAAATTGGCTAAGGGGGGCTAATTAATTATGCAAATGCAGGGCTAGGGGCAAGGATTGAAGTAGGGGCGTGAATGACTGGCTGTATGTCAGTCTGTGGAATCGTGCAGGGGGCGGGGACGTGCAGGACTGAGGCAGGGGGTTACCAATAGAGACACCGCTCGGAGGTGGGAGGGTCGGGTGTTTGAGGGCAGAGTGACGAGTAGGTCACGCCGCAATGAATAGTGCGCATGTGCGCGTTGATGATGCGCAAGATGTAGTGCGCCTTAGCCTCCAGTTATACTGCGCGTGCGTGCGCATCACTAATGTAGAAATGTACTGTGTTTAGTACAGCGGACAGGCGGGACTTGAGTGACGGCACACGCATGCGCGTTAGTGCGACCAGCAGGTCGCCGCCATCCTAACTATGGGAAAGAGACCCTGTGACAATAAAGGGAATTGGGAAATATAGTGTGGGTAATGAATTTTTGCCATATTAGAGACAAAGGCTTCAATTCATCAAGCATTAGCGCATGCGGTAATGCTGAAAACAGCTGACTTAACGGAGCACTTTCGAAAATGTTAATTCATCAAAGCAGTTACCGCATGAGCAGCTGAAATGACAGAGCAATGAGATAAATTACCGACTTGTGCTCAACACATGTCAGCAAATGTCAGTAAATGTTAATTCATCAAGGTTCCCACATTCGCTAACACATTCGGTGATTATCTCCAGCTCTCCCCTGTGGTTACAGGCTTAGAAAGCCTTCTGATAGGTGCTGATAGGTCACACAGGCTTCTCCACACAAGCTTCCAGACCCCCCAGGCAGTGAGCAGAGAGAACGGGACAAAAGATATCCCCAGATGTCCTTCGGTGGTTTAACCCTTTGGGCCTGATTCACAAAGCGGTGCTAACAGTTAGCACCCTGGTGAAAAGCCCTTTATCACGCCTAAACGCAGTTTAGGCATGATAAGTTTAGGTGTGATAAGTTTAGGTGTGATAAGTTTAGGCATGATAAGTTTAGGTGTGATAAGTTTAGGTGTGATAAGTTTAAGCACCAACTGCGTTAGCACCGCAGTGCACAGCTGATCAAAAGTTTTGCGCTAGCAAAGTCTGGTGCACTTCGCATAGAGTTTAATGGCGCTGCTTTGCGTGCGGGACTTTGCACGCTATCTACACTTATCTAAACTTAGCATGCCTAAACTTATCACACCTAAACTTATCACACCTAAACTTATCACGCCTAAACTGGCTTTTCACCAGCGTGGTGCAATGGTTATCATGCCTAAAGTCTCTAACTGGGTTAGCACCGCTTTGTGAATCGAGCCCATAGAGTTTAATGGCGCTGCTTTGCGTACGGGACTTTGCGCGCGATCTAAACTTATCTAAACTTAGCATGCCTAAACTTATCACACCTAAACTTATCACACCTAAACTTATCACGCCTAAACTTTCTTTTCACAAGCATGGTGCAATGGTTATCACGCCTAAAGTCTCTAACTGGGTTAGCACCGCTTTGTGAATCGAGCCCATTGAGTCCCTGTTTGAATATGCAAAGATGCAAGTGGTGAAATCACCAAGCATGGCATTTGTAATGTCTCCAGGAAGTTTATCTACGTTGTGGCAAATAAGTAAAATGTTAAGAAAGACTGATGGACAGATTCAGAGCAGCAGAGGCAGTATAAGTAACAGTAACTATAACACGTTTACATGTAAAGGGATGTCGGGATGCCTTCTATTGTTATCAGCTTGTAACAACACAGAGACATTCCAAGCTGCTCTGCACCACTCTGCTGTTATCCAACAGCCTTTGATGAATTGAAGCCGTAGTACTTCGGTAACTTAACGAACCTCTACCACACATGGGAAAATATTGATGAATTAGCACAGTGAAGTGTAAAATACCGAATGCGGTATTTTAAGGACTGGGATTTTGTTATCGAACACCCTTTGATGAATTGAAGCCAAAGTACCTGTGTTATGTTAGAGGTTGAAACATGAGGGTTGTTATAAACCCCCCTATTAGTGTGATTCCACATACAGCCAGTCATTCACGCCCCTACTTCAATCCTTGCCCCTAGCCCTGCATTTGCATAATTAATTAGCCCCCCTTAGCCAATTTACTTCCTATAAAAAGACTCCACTTCTCACACTACAGCACAGAGGTGCCAAGCACATATCGGACCCCACGCTGGTAAGTGTCAATCTTCATCTATTGTACTTTGATCGCCATGTTTGATTTATAGCTTACTTTTGAGCCAGACCTGGTCAATGTTAATTTGTTATTTCTTTATATACCAATGTCAACCAGTTAATTTGGTACACACTCGGCCTGGTCCAGCATCATTTATAGTTCCAGCCATATGCAGATTTTTTTCCAATTGTTTCTCCATTAGTCCTGTGGTCTCTTATTTTCTCCCTTCACTAGCGTTTATATAAATACGCCCATTATAAATACCTTTCTTATTTGGTGCAATATCCCCTTACCCACATAACGTTACAGTACCTCTTCATTTCCCTATATATAAAGACATATTACCCTCTCACTAGCCCATATACATGTTATAATACAGCAAAGCCCGATACAGCGTTTTGATATGCTTTTTGCTTCTGTCATATTTCAGTGTGATACTCCAGTTGTTCATTGCCTGATGAAGCGGGATGTTGCCCGTGAACCGCGTTACAGTTTTTTGTTTTGGAGTATGTGAATAAATTATTGTATCTTCAATCAACAGCATCGTGTCTGTTTTTGGGTGTTGCCGGGCCACCACCGCCACCTGAATATTTTTTAAACCTTTTGGCGCCTCTGTATCTCCGTATATCAAGTCATCCACCCTTGGTGGAAGGGTGTAAAACCCCTTTTTTCCTTCCTTCTACAGAGAGCGACATCTTAGCCCTGAGGGGGGACAGACCTAATCTCCCCACCTGCTTATACAGTGGTTGCCTAAAGGGTAACCCAGGTTTGTAAGTATATTACTTACGTTTCAATTTGCTTCATTTTAGAATACATACTACACTATATTGGGCTCTCGGTCTCCATTTTTCTATTCCAAAAGATGTTACATTCGGAAACTTTGGAGTGGTTTCCACTGAAAAGGCTGAGCATGGTAGCTTCTTGGATTGGTGGTTGCGTATTGTGTGGCATAACGGTTGGTCTCAGCGACAATTAAGTCGTAGAGACCAGCAGTGATCAGAAAGAAAAAATTCTGTCACTGCAGTGGGGTGGGTGAGGGTTTGGCCGGGTGATCAGAAGCCCGCAGGGGGCAGATTAGGGCCTGATCTGATGGATAGGAGTGCTAGGGGTTGACAGGTGGAGACAGGAGGTGATTGATGGGTGTCTCAGGGGGTGATTAGAGGGGAGAATAAATGCAATCAATGCACTGGGGAGGTAATCCGAAGGGGGTCTGAGGGGGATCTGAAGGTTTGGCCGAGTGATCAGGAGACCACATGGGACAGATTAGGGTCTGATCTGATGGGTAGCAGTGACAGGGGGTGATTGATGGGTGATCAGTGGGTGATTAGAGGGGAGAACATATGTAAATAATGCACTGGGGAGGTTATCAGGGGGGCCTGAGGGTGATCTGATGGTGTTGGCAGGTGTTTGGGTGCCTTCAAGGGGCAGATTAGGGTCTGATCTGAGTGGTAGCAGTGACATGTGGTGACAGGGGACGGATAGGTGATCAAGGTGTGATTAGAGGGGAGAATAGATGCAAGCAATGCACTGGCGAGGTGATGGGGGGGAGGGGGGGCGGAGTCCGATCTGAAGGTGTGGGTGGGTAATTGGGTGCCCACAATGGGCAGATTAGGGTCTGATCTGATGGGTTGCAGTGACAGGTGGTTATTGATGGGTGATCAGTGGGTGATTAGAGAGGAGAACATATGTAAATAATGCACTGGGGAGGTGATCAGGGGGGGCCTGAGGGTGATCTGATGGTGTTGGCAGGTGTTTGGGTGCCTTCAAGGGGCAGATTAGGGTCTGATCTGAGTGGTAGCAGTGACATGTAGTGACGGGACGGATAGGTGATCAAGGTGTGATTAGAGGGGAGAATAGATGCAAGCAATGCACTGGCGAGGTGATGGGGGGGGGGGGGGCGCTGGGGGCGATCTGAAGGTGTGGGTGGGTAATTGGGTGCCCACAATGGGCAGATTAGGGTCTGATCTGATGGGTTGCAGTGACAGGTGGTGATTGATGGGTGATCAGTGGGTGATTAGAGGGGAGAACAGATGTAAATATTGCACTGGGGAGGTGATCAGGGGGGGTCTGAGGGTGTGGGTGGGTGTTTGGGTGCCCACAAGGGGCAGATTAGGGTCTAATCTGATGGGTAGCAGTGACAGGTTGTGACGGGGTGATTGATAGGTGGTCAGGGTGTGATTAGAGGGGAGAATAAATGCAAGCAATGCACTGGGGAGGTGATAAGGGGGGGTCTGAGGGCAATCTGAGGGTGTGGGTGGGTAATTGGGTGCCCGCAAGGGGCAGATTAGGGTCTGATCTGATGGGTAGCAGTGACAGGTGGTGACAGGGGGTGATTGATGGGTGATTGATAGGTGATCAGTGGGTGATTAGAGGGGAGAACAGATGTAAACAATGCACTTGGGAGGTGATCTGTGGGCGGGTCTGCGGGCGACCTGAGGGTGTGGGCGGGTGATCAGGTGCCCGCAAGGGGCAGGTTAGGATCTGATCTGATGGTTTGCAGTGACAGGTGGTGACAGGGGGTGATTGATGGGTGATTGACAGGTGATCAGTGGGTGATTACAGGGGAGAATAGATGTTTACAGTACACGGGGGGGGGGGGGGGTCTGGGGAGGATCTGAGGTTGTGGGGGGGGGGTGATCAGGAGCCCCCAGGGAGCAGTTTAGGACCTGATCTAAAATATAGCATTGACAGATAGTAACAGGGGGTGATTGATGGGCGATTAGGGGGGTGATTGGGTTCAAACAGTGGTCTGAGGGGATGATCAGGGGGGGGTCTGAGGGGTGCTGTGGGCGATCAGGGGGCATGGGGGGCAGGATAAGTGTGCTTGGGTGCTTACTACAATGGCTGTCTCCTCCCCTGGTGGTCCCTTGATCACTGGGACCACCAGGGTAGGAGGCAGCCTGTATAATACACTTTGTATACATTACAAAGTTTATTATACACTTTGTATGGGGAGATCGGGCTGTTTTCAACCTGCTGGCGCTGCTAAATGGCCGTCGGGTTGACATTGCGGGTGGGCGGAGCCTAATTCCTGCGGATGCACGCAAATTAGTTCCCCAGGTGCCGCCGCCGATTGGCGTTACGTGGTCGTGGGGGTGCCACTTTGCCGCCACATATTGGTAGTGGGCAGTTGGCAAGTGGTTAATGTCCTCCTTGCTTCCCGGAACCATAAGGAGGACGGAGAACTTTTTTTTTCAAAAAAACCACGGCCTTTGATAACAGACCATCGTTTTTTTCTGCTGGGTACTTTGATCAGTGATCAGAAACCATGTTCCCGTTCACTGATCACAGGGCTACCGGGGAACAGCACGGGGGCACGGGGCGTGCCTGCAATCGCTTGCGGGAGCGCACCGAAGCACAGCACCACAGCCGAGCAGCCGCCTGGACGTGAGGATCCCGTCTGGGCGGCTGAAATGGTCAATAATAGTAATAACTCGTTTTAAACATGGAAATACACTTTAAGCATTCACAGAGTCCCTAGCAAACTACAACCATGCAGGCAGATGAGTCCCAATGGCACCTGGCTGTGGAATCACTGGAGGAGGATGAGTGGACGACACAACAAAAACACCCAGATAGGTTTTTGCAATTTTTTTTTGCTGCAATAGCAATGACATGGCAGCAGAGTTGTCTGTGGACCCTGGTGGTGGGAACAAAGACTGTAGGAGGGTAAGATGGCGGCAGCAGCAACAGGAGGAGTAAGGTGTGGTGGCAGACTAGGCTGTGCTACCTGGCGGTGGGATCACAGAATGTAGTAGGGAAATACAGCATCAACGGCAGGAGGAGGAGGAGGACTAAGGTGTGTCATCACCAGCAGTCAGCAGCAGCACAGAAGGGCATGGCACCTCAGTGGTGGTACCTCAGCATGATAATTGTGCCCAAAAATTGTGAGCATCCGTGGACCCTGGCGGTGGGAAAACTGACTTTAGTAGTAAAATACAACCTCAGCAGCAGCAGCAGCAGCAGGAGGAGGAACTGCACACTGGCACTGACTACACCAAGTGACTACAACGAACTTAAAGAGACACTGAAGCAAATTAATTTTGCCCATTTTACCTTATAATTCGCTTCAGTGCTCTCATCACAAGTAAACCGCCGCGCCCCCACCGCAAAACGATGGCTGCAGAGCCCCCGAATCCCTCTGCAAACATCCATGACCAACTTGGTTGTGGATTTTGCTGCGCTGAGAGGCAGAGCTATCTGCTGTAGCTCTGCCTCTTCTGCCGTCAATTGCTGCATGGATCGCCGCCTCTCCCCGCCCCTCTCTGTGAAGGAAGAGTGAGAGGGGCAGGGAGAGGCGGCAATCCGCCGCGATTGACATCAGGAGAGGCAGAGCTGAAGCTGAAAGCTCTGCCCCTTCCAGGAAATGCCAGCTGGATTGCCCCCCGGGGATTTGGGGGCTCTGCAGCCCCCGTTTTTTGGCGGGGACGCGGTGGTTTACTTGTGATGAAAGCACTGAAGCGAATTATAAGGTAAAATGGGCAAAATTAATTCACTTCAGTGTCTCTTTCAGTTGATCACTGGCTATCTAGCTAAATACAAGTATCAAATACAGTAATACAGCACTAAAATCAGGAGATGCTCTCAGAACCACAGAGTCTAGCATGGACAGAGCTCTTAAAAATGGCCGCTGCTTTATATACAGGAGGGGAGGGCAGAGCCTCTCCTCCTATGCTGTGGTGCTCGGATGTGGATTCGTGATCACAAATTGCCATGGACCACAACCATTTTTTCGCTATCTGCCTCCGGTATTCGACTCCGTGGATAAATTTTCAATCACTATAATTCTCTTCGACAGACCGTGAATGCGAAAATCTAATTGCATTCACGCTTGTGAAAACAGTGCAGAAGCCGTGGTTAGGTCGCGATCAGGCATGCTCGAATGTGCCCAAATTCGATTTGAGTACAGTACATTCAAATTTGGATCCGGGTCAAATTCGGATTCGGTCGTGATCACGACCATAGAATTCGATTTGAATTTGAATTTGTGTCGTGATCGGTAATTGAATTCGGGTAATAGTCGTGATCACGAATTCGGATGGCCTTCAAGCAAAACATTTTTTTAAAGGGAAATCACAATTAAATTGGTGTAATTAAAAAAAATTTGACGGAAAACTTTTTTTCTGCATTTCTTGTTTATTCTTCTTCACCGTCTTCACCTTCTTCTTTTTCTTCTCTCCATAATTTTCTTCACCGTCTTCTTTTTCTGTTTTACCATCTTCTTTCTCGTCATCACCATCATCTTCATCATCTTCTTCTTCACCAGCACCTGGTTCTTCTTCTTCTTCTTCTGGTTCATCTTCACTTGGTTTTTCATCTTCTTCTTCACCTGGTTCTTCTTCGTCTTCTTCTTATTATTCTTCTGGTTCTTCTTCTTCTTCTTCTTCACCTCGTTCTTCTTCTTCTGGTTCATCTTCACTTGGTTTTTCATCTTCCTCTTCACCTGGTTCTTCTTCATCTTCTTCACCTCGTTCTTCTTCTTCATCTTCTTCACCTCGTTCTTCTTCTTCATCTTCCCCTGGTTATTCTTCTTCTTCTTCACCACCACCATCCTTTTTTTTTTTTTTTTTTGTGTTCATATTCTTCCACTTGTACCCAACTTAATGCTTTTTCCCTTACAGAACTAAAATATTGTACATTTTTTTTTCATCAACAGCATAGCTAAATTTGTGGCGTAATAGCTAGTGGTGCATGGCAGCAGTGCATAATTCTGTGGACCCTGGCAGTGGGAACACAGACAGCAGGAGGTTAAATGCAGCAGCAGGAGGAGGAGTGACATGTGGCAGCAGGCAATGTAACGGGCCATGACACCTAGCGTTGGTACCACGGCTGTAACAATGAACACAGCAGGAGGTTCCAGACAGCAGTCGTGAAGACCACATTGTGTCCAATACATAACTGGGACAGCAGGTTTTCAAACCAGACACCACAGAATTTTTTTCTTACAACAAAATGTAGCTATTGTAGTGGCGTCAAAACGAGGTCAAATTAACAGGGGACTGAAGGTTTAAGTTGTGAAAAAATAATTCCCAGGCACCTCATGTCCTCCTCTTGCCGACAACAGGTGCCTAGAATGTGCCTTCAATCCAGGCCTGGTTTATTTTCAAAAATGTGAGTCTGTCCACGGACTCTGGGGACAGACGAGAGTGCTTCTCGGTGACCACGCCACCAGCCACACTGAAGCACCTCTCGGATAGCACGCTGGAAGGGGGGCAAGACATGACTTCCAGGGCATACTGCGCCAGCTCACTTCAGATCTGCAAGCGCTCGACCCAGTACTCCAAGGGGTCCACAGGCTCCTCGCTGCGGGTGTCAAGCCCACTGAAGGACCCCATATACTCGGCCACCATCCGGGTCAACCTTTTACTTCATCCCAAAATTACATAAGAATAAGGAACGACCTTCGGGACGTCCAATTATGTCGGAAAAAGTTGAGGGGTCTGGTCCAGGGTCACCCTCATAAGTACAGGATACGAGAGATGTCCTTAGGGTTATCTCTGATGTGGTGATTCTGCCGGGGGCCCTCTTGGTGGGGATAGATGCTGAATAGTTATATACATCCATTCCCCACTGGGTGGGCCTTGAGGCTGTCTCCTTCTTTTTGAGGGAGGCTCACCCCTATCTCCCTGAGCACAATCAATTTCTGGTTGAAATGCTACAGTTGGTGCTTAAGGAAAATTTCTTCCTCTTTGAGGGTAGGTTTTTTCACCAGGTGACCGGTACATCAATGGGGCCGCGTATGTGCACCGGCGTATGCCTGTCACCATCTTGGCTACTGGGAGAGGTGAGATGTGTATGTAATGGATGTGTTCCTGTGCCATGTAGCCCTCTGGATAAGATTTATTGATGATGTGCTGTTGGTGTGGAAGAGTGGTAGAGAAGAATTAGAAATTTTTGTGGATACACTAAATGTAAATGATAAAAACATTAAATTGACATATATGTGTGATGCTGCAGAGCTACCCTTCCTGGATCTGAAAATTGCGATCAGGGGGGATCGCCTAATAAGCACCACATATAGAAAACCAACAGCTGGAAATACCATCCTCCATGCCTCCAGCCATCATCCCGGTCACTTGGTGAGAAGTATCCCATATGGACAGTTCCTCCATTTGAGGAGGAACTGTACGGATGAGGGGGACTTCAAACGGGAGTCCCATGAACTCTATGATTGCCTGAGGGAGAGAGGGTACTCATATAGAACCCTAAGAAGATGCCTGCTGAGATCTAGGGACAGAGATTGGGAATCCCTACTCGCTGGGGGTGGAAGGGATGGATCTGGTGCTGTTAGAAGAGAGGGAATTGTGACAAAGCTTGGTTCACATTGGAATAATTTGCGGGATTGCATGTCAAGACTTTGGCCTATTCTCTTAGCGTCGCCAGATATAGCTGAGATTGTGGGACCATTTCCCACAATAACGACAAGGAGAGCGCGAAGACTTAAAGGGAAGGTCCAAGCAAAAAAAAAAATGAGTTTCACTTACCTGGGGCTTCTACCAGCCCCATGTAGCCATCCTGTGCCCTCGTAGTCACTCACTGCTGCTCCAGTCCCCCGCTGGCAGCTTTCTGACCTCGGAGGTCAGGGACACATTTCATACATTTTTACGCATTCCAGCTAGTGCAGGAACAAAAATGTACACGTTGCACCAGTAACGCGTAAAAATGTATGTGTTAATGTTCCTGCACTAGCGGGAATGTGTAAAAATGTACGCAATTCGGCCCTGACCTCTGAGGTCAGAAAGCTGCCAGCGGGGGCCTGGAGCAGCAGTGAGTGACTACGAGGCCACAGGATGGCTGCATGGGGCAGCCACTGCTTACTGACATGTAGCAAGACATGGCCTTGTATTTTGTGTTCAACAGTTGTCCAAAGAGAACCCCAGATAGCCAGGTAGATTCATCTCTCTCTCTCTCTCTCTCTCTCTCTCTCTCTCTCTCTCTCTCTCTCTCTCTCTCTCTCTCTCTCTCTCTCACCAACACTACATGCTGAAGCCAGCCTAGCATGTACCATTTATGCTCAATCCATTTATGCTCAAAATACAATTCTGCGGAAAGCGGTGACCATCCCTACTAGAGAGAGAGAGAGAGAGAGAGAGAGAGAGAGAGATGAATCTACCTGGCTATCTGAGGTTCTCTTTGGACCTTAGGCAAGTCTTCCTAACACTGCTATCTTGTCTAATTTTTCTCGTGACAACTGTTGAACACAAAATACAAGGCCATGTCTTGCTACATGTTGGTAAGCAGTGGCTGCATGGTGTAATGGTGAATGGCTCTGCCTCAGACACAGGAGACCAGAGTTTGAATCTTGTCTCTGTCTGTTCAGTAAGCCAGCACCTATTCAGTAGGAGACCTTAGGCAAGTCTTCCGAACACTGCTATCTTGTCTAATTTTTCTCGTGACAACTGTTGAACACAAAATACAAGGCCATGTCTGTCTACATGTCAGTAAGCAGTGGCTGCATGGGGTAATGGTGAATGGCTCTGCCTCTGACACAGGAGACCAGAGTTCGAATCTTGTCTCTGTCTGTTCAGTAAGCCAGCACCTATTCAGTAGGAGATCTTAGGCAAGTCTTCCTAACACTGCTATCTTGTCTAATTTTTCTCGTGACAACTGTTGAACACAAAATACAAGGCCATGTCTGTCTACATGTCAGTAAGCAGTGGCTGCATGGTGTAATGGTGAATGGCTCTGCCTCTGACACAGGAGACCAGAGTTCAAAACTCGTCTCTGTCTTTTCAGTAAGCCAGCACCTATTCAGTAGGAGACCTTAGGCAAGTCTTCCTAACACTGCTATCTTGTCTAATTTTTCTCATGACAACTGTTGAACACAAAATACAAGGCCATGTCTTGCTACATGTTGGTAAGCAGTGGCTGCATGGTGTAATGGTGAATGGCTCTGCCTCTGACACAGGAGACCAGAGTTCACATCTCAGTCTCTGTCTGTTCAGTAAGCCAGCACCTATTCAGTAGGAGACCTTAGGCAAGTCTTCCTAACACTGCTATCTTGTCTAATTTTTCTCTTGACAACTGTTGAACACAAAAGAGAAGGCCATGTCTGGCTACATATCCATAAGCTGTGGCTGCATGGTGTAATGGATAAGGGCGCTGCCCCTGCCTCTGCCTCTGACAAAGGAGACCAGAGTTCAAATCTCAGCTCTGTCTGTTCAGTAAGCCAGCACCTATTCAGTAGGAGACCTTAGGCAAGTCTTCCTAACACTGCTACTGCCTATAGAGCATGCCCTAGTGGCTGCAGCTCTGGTGCTTTTATTATAATGGTGCAGAGTGCGCCCACCCACTCGACTTTCCAAATGCTGATTACTTGATTTAAGCATATTTCCACACAGTTCAGAGTCTTCGCTTTCATAAATCCACAGATCAGTCTATTAATATATATGTAGACAGCGCTCCTCTTCTTACATCTCAACCTGCAGGATTAAAACCTGGACATAGTGCATTACTGTTAAACTTAACACACTGACACCCCAGTGCTTTATAGTGCTCCACACGTGCTCCACACTTAGTGCAACGATCCACACGGCCCCTACAGAAATGCAGGCTCACCAGATGTAATCCACCTCGTTTTTCAGGTGGGTCTCTCACATGAATCAATAAGCCAACGAACTAGCCGCTTCAGATCTCCAAAAAAGTTTAATCCAGATTTCTCTTAAAATCACAATAAAAACAACAAGGCCAACATAGCGTAAAACCATAAAACAATAGCTGCCAATGCCCTGCGCTAAGGTGCACTCACGTCATAAGGATGAATAATGCGCATATCAGGCCTCACATAAGCCTTTCGGTGTCACCTCCAATGCGGTTTCGGCGTCCCGTCTCCGCTATGGCGCTTCCTCTCGTGTATAGGTTGTAGCCGGCTCGCGTTCCCCAATCTGCTCCCAGTGACGTCAGGCGCTCCAAGCTTCGCCTTACGCGTTTCGTCCGTCAAGGACTCATCAGAGGCTGATGTCACTGGAGCGTCCGACGTCCTTTATACCAGTTTCCTCTTACGCTGACTTCAACGCGACCCGCAGGTCGCGTGTGTATACGTCATGTGGTTCTCAATGGCATGCGCTGGAGCGCATCGGCCATCCCGTCGTGCGTTTCAATTTAGTTTCCGTATCAGTGGGCCTTTGATCTTAGATACACCACATCACTGCTTCAATGGCGCCCTCTGCTGGACATCTACCTAACTGTTTCTACTTCATATTTAATACACATACAAACTATAAAACAGGATTTCAAATTTAAACTTTGGATTTTTTGTACACACTCTTAATACTTCCTTCTCAACTACTTTAACTATCTTCTATAGAATGGCTTATCTAATGATCAATGCCCCATCTGACCCTACGTACATGGAGGTGACCCCCTTATTATTTACCTGTATTTCCTATTTTTTTTTTTTTTTGTGTGGGTTTCCACCTGAGTGTCTATTTTACTTTACTTGTACACCCCTGGTTCATATATATCCTTACTCCTTAAGTGACCCTCTGACGTCAATGGCCTCCTATTTGAACAACATACAATTTCATGGATGTCCCAAACAAAGGGTCCCCATTTACAAGTGTGCCATATTTGCCAATATTTTTTCTCTCTCTATGGCCACCCATGGGGGAGAAATCTGTGGCCAGTGATTGATTACCCTGTGCCCCTATGATTCCTCTACCCCCCAGAAAAACCCCCTAAATAATAGATGTGCTGGTGAAATGTGCCCCATGATTTAATTTGTACTACGGCCACAAATTTCTCGCATCTTACTGTGCATCACCCACCCCACAAAACCCCTCCTCCAAAGCTATAGGGTGCTCCCCTGAGCTAATCTAGGACCCCCTACCCCTTCTAGTGAGTCTCTTTAATCTCCAGTTCTCACAGGTCATTTGTTATAAAGCAATTTAAATCAAATTCCACATTCATGCCCTGGGGCACCATGGTTTTTAGATTATAGATCCATCGCCCCTCTGCCTGAGAGATGTCCCGGACCAAACTGGAACCCCTCCATCTCTTCACATGGGCCTCTATGCCCATAAATTTCATGCCTGCAGGGTTACTGTCATGAAAAATCCTAAAATGGTTTGACACACTGTGTGTGGCCAGGCCCTTTCTAATGTTGGCCACGTGTTCACCAATCCTTTTGTGCAATTTCCCAGTGGTACGGCCGACATATTCCATATTACAGGGACATTTAAGTAGATATATTACCCCTTTTGAATTACACATGATGCATTGTCTTAATGTCACCACCTGCCCCGTATTGTTTGATGTAAACGAACCCCCCCTTTGCGGCAATGCTTCTCTGCACCCCCTGCAGCTCCGGCACGGGAAGAAGCCCTTTTGTCCCAACATATCCCCAGCTCGTATAAGGGGCGGATTGATGAAACTTGGTACCAATTGTGATTTCAAATTCGGGGCCTTTTTATATATGAACCCCGGTCTGTCAGGCACCACCTTATTCAGGACCCCATCCATCCGCAAAATGTTCCAATGTTTTTTGATTATATGTTCTATGTCCCTATATTGGCCATTGTAATTCAATAAAATGTCAAACTCCCTGTTTTTTTGTGGTATTGCATCATTCACTCTATTTTTGAGAAGGTCTCCTCTATCCATCGCTGTTATCAGGGCCGCCATCAGAAATTTTGGGGCCCCTCACAAATCATCAGTCCGGGCCCCCCCCCCCCCCCCAAACTGAGAAATGTGCGTAGCCATTACATGTTGGCAGAGCTAGTTGGAGGCTTGCTGTCCACAAATTAATCACGAATAACCACGGTGGATACTCGTGATTCAAGTTAGCTCTAATTGCCACAGCTGAGCGGTTAGATGCGGCGGGGTTAATTACCCAGAACGCCGCTCTCCGCCCAGCGTTTCAACGAGGTGCAAGTGTCCGAATGGACGTGTTGCAAGCCTCGATATCGAGCACTTCCTCCTTCAAGCCGGAAGGAGGAAGTGCTCCATCATTTTTTTAGAACCTCCCAGTTTTATTTTCTGTTTAAAAAAGCTAAAAAAGTAGGTTTAATGCTATTGTCTCATATGGTAATGATTCAGCTTTTCCCATAGTCTCGCAGTTAGCAATCATGTGACCCCCAACAAGACCATTTCAGCAATCATGAGGCCCCCAACAAACCATGAGGCCCCCAACAAGACAAATTCAGCAATCATGAGGCCCCCAACAAGACAAATTCAGCAATCATGAGGCCCCCAACAAGACAAATTCAGCATCATGAGGCCCCCAACAAGACAAATTCAGCAATCGTGAGACCCCCAACAAGACAAATTCAGCTATCATGAGGCCCCAACAAATCATGAGGCCCCCAACAAGTAAAAATTCAATCATTAGGCCCCCAACAAGACAAATTCAGCAGTCATGAGGCACATAAATAGACAGCATTTCACATAAATAGGCAGAATGCCCCCTTATTATGGTAGACACCTCTCACCTGGATTCTGACAGGGACCCCCAGGTTAGGTAGTGAGTGACATGGAGCCCTTTTAGGTAGTGAGTGAGTGGCAGGGAGCCCCTTTAGGGAGTGAGTGAGTGAGTGAGTGACAGGGAGCCCCTTTAGGGAGTGAGTGAGTGACAGTGAGGCCCTTTAGGCAGTGAGTGAGTAACAGGGAGCCCCTTTAGGGAGTGAGTGAGTGACAGGGAGGCCCTTTAGCTAGTGAGTGAGTGACAGGGAGCACTTTAGCTAGTGAGTGAGTGACAGGGAGCCCCTTTAGCTAGTGAGTGAGTGACAGGGAGGCCCTTTAGCTAGTGAGTGAGTGACAGGGAGCCCCTTTAGGGAGTGAGTGAGTGAGTGCCAGGGAGGCCCTTTAGCTAGTGAGTGAGTGACAGGGAGCCCCTTTAGCTAGTGAGTGAGTGACAGGGAGGCCCTTTAGCTAGTGAGTGAGTGACAGGGAGCCCCTTTAGCTAGTGAGTGAGTGACAGGGAGGCCCTTTAGCTAGTGAGTGAGTGACAGGGAGCCCCTTTAGCTAGTGAGTGAGTGACAGGGAGCCCCTTTAGCTAGTGAGTGAGTGACAGGGAGGCCCTTTAGCTAGTGAGTGAGTGAGTGACAGGGAGCCCCCCCCCCCAGCCGCCGCCGCTGCTTCCCCTACCTTGCCAGGCTGCCAGCAGCGTCAGACCTCAAGATCAGCGGCGACCCGACCAGTAAGAGCGGGCGCTGGACGCACCCGCTCTATATGCGGAAGTGACGTCATTTCCGCATATCAGTGCGGGCGCTGGGTCCTAGCGCCCGCACTATTGTCGCCGCCTGATCGGGGTCTGTTGGGCGGCTAGAGGGAGGGAGGGAGGGAGCAGCGGCCAGGGGAGGTTGAGCGGCGGCTGGGCGGCACCCGCCAGGGCCGCGGTGGGGATGGGGCCCCCCTGCAGGCCCGGGGCCCATGACGGGAGTCACGGATGTCCCCCCCTGATGGCGGGCCTGGCTGTTATCTCTTCCACCAATGCATTGAGGGTATTCTCCTTATATCCCTTTTCTATAAACCTTTGTGTAAGTATTTTGCTCTGTTTTGTGCCATGGGGGCAAAATTTGCACCATCGGTGGCAAATATTTATATGGCCAAATGGGAGCAAGAACTGTTGACAACAGAGGGGGCAGAGTACATAACCTCCTGGAACAGGTTCATTGACGACCTGTTCTTTATTTGGAGGGGACCTAAGGAGGCGTTAGATGTCTTCTGTAACAGAGCCAACAATCATTGGAACCCCATGAAAATCTCATTTAATCAGTCATATGACCAGGTCGAGTTCCTAGACCTGGTTATTAAGAAAAAAGACAATTTATTGAACACAGAGACCTTTTTCAAACCTACGGATAAAAATGGGTATATCCCACTAGAAAGTTGCCACCACAGGAGGTGGCTTGAGAATATACCCAAGGGACAGCTGATGCGGATAAGGAGAAACTGTACTGAGGTGGAGACTTTTAAAAAACAGAGCAAAATACTTACACAAAGGTTTATAGAAAAGGGATATAAGGAGAATACCCTCAATGCATTGGTGGAAGAGATAACAGCGATGGATAGAGGAGACCTTCTCAAAAATAGAGTGAATGATGCAATACCACAAAAAAACAGGGAGTTTGACATTTTATTGAATTACAATGGCCAATATAGGGACATAGAACATATAATCAAAAAACATTGGAACATTTTGCGGCTGGATGGGGTCCTGAATAAGGTGGTGCCTGACAGACCGGGGTTCATATATAACAAGGCCCCGAATTTGAAATCACAATTGGTACCAAGTTTCATCAATCCGCCCCTTATACGAGCTGGGGATATGTTGGGACAAAAGGGCTTCTTACCGTGCCGGAGCTGCAGGGGGTGCAGAGAAGCATTGCCGCAAAGGGGGGGTTCGTTTACATCAAACAATACGGGGCAGGTGGTGACATTAAGACAATGCATCATGTGTAATTCAAAAGGGGTAATATATCTACTTAAATGTCCCTGTAATATGGAATATGTCGGCCGTACCACTAGGAAATTGCACAAAAGGATTGGTGAACACGTGGCCAACATTAGAAAGGGCCTGGCCACACACAGTGTGTCAAACCATTTTAGGATTTTTCATGACAGTAACCCTGCAGGCATGAAATTTATGGGCATAGAGGCCCATGTGAAGAGATGGAGGGGTTCCAGTTTGGTCCGGGACATCTCTCAGGCAGAGGGGCGATGGATCTATAATCTAAAAACCATGGTGCCCCAGGGCATGAATGTGAAATTTGATTTAAATTGCTTTATAACAAATGACCTGTGAGAACTGGAGATTAAAGAGACTCACTAGAAGGGGTAGGGGGTCCTAGATTAGCTCAGGGGAGCACCCTATAGCTTTGGAGGAGGGGTTTTGTGGGGTGGGTGATGCACAGTAAGATGCGAGAAATTTGTGGCCGTAGTACAAATTAAATCATGGGGCACATTTCACCAGCACATCTATTATTTAGGGGGTTTTTCTGGGGGGTAGAGGAATCATAGGGGCACAGGGTAATCAATCACTGGCCACAGATTTCTCCCCCATGGGTGGCCATAGAGAGAGAAAAAATATTGGCAAATATGGCACACTTGTAAATGGGGACCCTTTGTTTGGGACATCCATGAAATTGTATGTTGTTCAAATAGGAGGCCATTGACGTCAGAGGGTCACTTAAGGAGTAAGGATATATATGAACCAGGGGTGTACAAGTAAAGTAAAATAGACACTCAGGTGGAAACCCACACAAAAAAAAAAAAAAAAATAGGAAATACAGGTAAATAATAAGGGGGTCACCTCCATGTACGTAGGGTCAGATGGGGCATTGATCATTAGATAAGCCATTCTATAGAAGATAGTTAAAGTAGTTGAGAAGGAAGTATTAAGAGTGTGTACAAAAAATCCAAAGTTTAAATTTGAAATCCTGTTTTATAGTTTGTATGTGTATTAAATATGAAGTAGAAACAGTTAGGTAGATGTCCAGCAGAGGGCGCCATTGAAGCAGTGATGTGGTGTATCTAAGATCAAAGGCCCACTGATACGGAAACTAAATTGAAACGCACGACGGGATGGCCGATGCGCTCCAGCGCATGCCATTGAGAACCACATGACGTATACACACGCGACCTGCGGGTCGCGTTGAAGTCAGCGTAAGAGGAAACTGGTATAAAGGACGTCGGACGCTCCAGTGACATCAGCCTCTGATGAGTCCTTGACGGACGAAATGCGTAAGGCGGAGCTTGGAGCGCCTGACGTCACTGGGAGCAGATTGGGGAACGCGAGCCGGCTACAACCTATACACGAGAGGAAGCGCCATAGCGGAGACGGGACGCCGAAACCGCATTGGAGGTGACACCGAAAGGCTTATGTGAGGCCTGATATGCGCATTATTCATCCTTATGACGTGAGTGCACCTTAGCGCAGGGCATTGGCAGCTATTGTTTTATGGTTTTACGCTATGTTGGCCTTGTTGTTTTTATTGTGATTTTAAGAGAAATCTGGATTAAACTCTTTTGGAGATCTGAAGCGGCTAGTTCGTTGGCTTATTGATTCATGTGAGAGACCCACCTGAAAAACGAGGTGGATTACATCTGGTGAGCCTGCATTTCTGTAGGGGCCGTGTGGATCGTTGCACTAAGTGTGGAGCACGTGTGGAGCACTATAAAGCACTGGGGTGTCAGTGTGTTAAGTTTAACAGTAATGCACTATGTCCAGGTTTTAATCCTGCAGGTTGAGATGTAAGAAGAGGAGCGCTGTCTACATATATATTAATAGCTCTGGTGCTTTGAGTCCACCAGGAGAAAAGTGTGATATAAATGTTATTTGTCTTGTCTACTTTTTCTCTTGTATTGAGCATAAATGGTAAATTTTAGGCCAGCTTCAGTTGGTACAGTGGTTAGTGTGCTTGTCCACCACACAGTGAGACCCAGGTTCAAATCCCAGCCAATGTGAGTTGGCTTTTATGCTACAAATCCTTAAAGGGAACCTAAACGGAGAAGGATATGGATTTTTCCTTTTAAAATAATACCAGTTGCCTGAATCGCCTGCTGATCCTGTGTCTCTAATACTTTTAGCCACAGCCCCTGAACAAGCATGCAGATCAGATGCTCTGACTGAAGTCAGACTGGATTAGCTGCATGCTTGTTTCAGGGTGTGATTAAGCCACTATTGCAGTCACAAAGATCAGCTGGACTGCCAGGTAGGGATGGTCGTAGGTAGCCAACTTTGCTACGCTGGAACTACGCGTATTTTTACGCAAATACGCTTCGCAATCTACGGCTCCGAAATCAGCCACTTCGCTACGTTAGCATACCGTAGACTACGCAATAAAATACGCAAGCTTCTCATATTGCGTAGCGTAGTTGATGCAACCGCTTATGCCCTTATGCGGAAACATTTCCGCAATAATCTGCTAACTATGCGCATACACAAACTAATTTAAGCATACATTCCAACATCCAATGCGGAATTGTATGCGTATAAAGGGCAATAAAATTTCTGCGCATGCGCAATGACCCATATAAATGCAGTTACCGCACGCGTAGTTGACTTCGCAATACATACGTCAACTACGCATAGCGGGCGAAGCTACGCATAGCGGGACTACGACTACGCGGAAATTCGTAAGTGTAGTTCTTAAACTTCGCCTACAAACTACGATGCGTAGTTGCGTACTACGATGCGTAGATTCGCTCTGGCGTAGTTTACAAGCAACCCTGCTGCCAGGCAACTGGTATTGTTTACAGGAAACATCCATATCACTCTCAGTTAAGGTTCCCTTTAAAGGAGAACTGTAGTGAAAGGTATATGGAGGCTACCATATTGATTTCCTTTTAAGCAATACCAGTTACCTGGCTATCCTGCAGACCCTCTGCCTCCAATACTTTTAGCCCTAGACCCTGAACAAGCATGCAGCAGATCTGGTGTTTGACATTTTTGTAAGATCTGACAAGATTAGCTGCATGCTTGTTTCTGGTGTGATTCACACTACTGCAGCCAAATAGATCAGCAGGGCTGCCAGGCAACTGGTATAGCTTAAAAGGAAATCAATATGGCAGCCTCCATATACCTCTCACTACAGTTCTCCTTTAACCCTCCTGGCGGTTTGCAAAAAAATCGCCAGGGGGCAGCAAATCTTTTTTTTAAAATTTTTTTTTTTTTTTTTCATGTAGCGAGACAAAGGGCTTGATTCACAAAGCGGTGCTAACAGTTAGCACGCTGGTGAAAAGCCCTTTATCATGCCTAAACTCAGTTTAGGCATGATAAGTTTAGGTGTGATAAGTTTAGGTGTGATAAGTTTAGGCATGATAAGTTTAGGTGTGATAAGTTTAGGCATGCTAAGTTTAAGCGCCAACTGCGTTAGCACCGCAGTGCACAGCTGATCAAAAGTTTTACGCTAGCAAAGACTGGTGCACTTTGTATAAAGTTTAATGGCGCTGCTTTGCGTGCGGGACTTTGCAAGCGATCTAAACTTATCTAAACTTAGCATGCCTAAACTTATCACACCTAAACTTATCACACCTAAACTTATCACGCCTAAACTGGCTTTTCACCAGCATGGTGCAATGGTTATCATGCCTAAAGTCTTTTAGGCATGCTAACTGGGTTATCATCGCTTTGTGAATCGAGCCCAAAGTCTCGCTACATGATAGCCGCTGCTCAGCGGCATCCCCCCAGCCCCTCCGATCGCCGCCGGCGATCGGAGATCCGGAGATCCCGTTGAAAGAACGGGATCTCCTGGAGGGCTTCCCCCGTCGCCATGGCGACGGGCGGGATGACGTCACCGACGTCATCGACGTCGTGACGTCAGAGGGGACTCCGATCTGCCCCATAGCGCTGCCTGGCACTGATTGGCCAGGCAGCGCACGGGGTCTGGGGGGGGGGGGGGGGGCGGCAGCGGCGAGAGGAATTGCGGCGGATCGGCGGGTAGCGGCGGCGATCGGGCACTGCACGCAGCTAGCAAAGTGCTAGCTGCGTGCAGCAAAAAAAAAATTATGCAAATCGGCCCAGCGGGGCCTGAGCGGTGCCTTCCGGCGGCATAGCCCGAACTCAGTTCGGGCTTACCGCCAGGAAGGTTAAGCAACCTAATGGTTCTATTGCATTGAGCATAAATGGTAAATTTTAGGCTAGCTTCACTTACTACTGTAGTGGTACAGTGCTTAGGGTGACTTGCCCACCACACAGTGAGATCTGGGTTCGATTCCCAGCTATGGTATGATGTATACTGGTTTTTAAAATAGTATAATTCCCTGGCAGAAGAGACCCTCCTCCCTCCGGTAGGAGGGAATGGGTAGGAGGGTGGAGGGTGGAGGGAGGTGGGAGGAAGCCAGTGGAGGGATTCTAGGAGAGGATCTGCCATGGTGGAGTGATGAGAGCAGTGGATAATTCTGGCTGCCACATTCATGATGGACTGCAGTGGGGCTGTTTGGGTCATAGGGAGACCAGACAGCAGGGCATTGCAGTAGTCAAGGCGGGAAACTATGAGGGCATGGATGAGGAGTTTGGTGGTGGCAAAGGTCAGGAAAGGACAGATGTTACGAAGGTGGAAGTTTCAGGACTTTGTAAGGTTTTGGATGTGGGAAGTGAAGGAGAGTGCGGAGTCCAGGAAGACACCCAGACAGCGGGCTTGAGAGGTAGGGTGAATAGTAGTGTGGTTAACAGTGACATGCACATCTGGGAGGATATATCACAATACATGCTAGGCTGGCTTCAGCATGTAGCATTGTAGTGTGTTGTGTTGGTGGTATAATGGTCAGAGGCGTATCTAGGTAAAATGGCGCCCATGGCGAACACTAAAACTGCGCCCCCCCCCCAAAAAAAAAAATAGAGTAGCCTGAATAACCACAACCTTACCCCTAGAGCTTCCAGAGTAGCGTGGCAGCGGAGCTTCATACTTTACCTCGTTCTGGCAGTGGGAGAAGTCCTCTTTACTTCCCACTTCAGTGTAACCACGCCATGCAACCTATCACCTTGGGGCTCTGGATGCAAGTCAAGTCAAGGTGCAGTGTCCAGAGCCGCAACGGTGCTAGGCTACACAGTGCAGTTACACTGAAGAGGTCCTGTCCCGCCACCAATGAGGTAAATTATGAAACTCTGCTGCCACTCTACTCTGCAAGATATGTAGGTGGTGGGGACAGGAGCTGCACACATGCGGGTGGGGGGAGAGGAGCCGGGAGAGTGCACACAAGGCACCATTTTTATTTTCTAGCCCCCCGCGGGGGGTATTAAAGTTACGCCCTGTTAATAAATATATATAATATATAAACACACACACACACACAACAAGGATGGGGAAGGGGGGGGGGGGGGTGAGGGTTTGATGATACAATTCACAACAAAACACACACAACTTGACATCACAAGACCCTACACTCCACAAACCACCCCACAACAGTAACTCACAAGGAGAGTACA